>NC_057800.1:117534261-117680373 GCF_018294505.1 Triticum aestivum
AATGAGGTCTAGAGAGAAAACACTACCCATATGCACATGAGGCAAATGCAAACAAAATCACTTCATTCAATCAAATAAGGGCATACAACGGTCTATCTATCGTTACAAAAGTGCTCGAGCTATACTAGATACATGGGAGAATACTACTACTGATATGGTGGTCGACTAGAAAAACTGCTCCGATGAAGACTCCATGATATCTGCTCCAGCCTCATCAACATAGTCATCATCGCTATCGTCTAGGTCCGAGTCGGTGTTGTCGATGATGATGTAGTTCTCTGGACAAGTGCAATCATCTTCTCCTCCAGTTGCGGGAAATCCCATGAACAGTTTTAGCTTCTTCTTCAGATCATCATTCTTCTCCACTAGTGTTGCTATTTCCTCCACATATCCATCGCGTGTAGACTTGAGTTCTTCCTCCAGCTCCGTGATCTTGGTCATGGCCTTTTTCAGGTCTATCATGCCTGCGCACATCTGGTTCTCCTGGCGTTGAATGTGCTGGTTTAACTCCTGGATGAAAGCTGCAATTGATCTATCCTTCCTGGTGCTGGTCATCTCCCGTTGCTCATCTCGGCGCCCACAAATATGGTAGATAGTATCCTTGAGATCCTTGTGGTAAATTTCTCCAATGCGCCCCATAGTGATGTGGGCTGTCATGCTCTTTCCTAGACTCCAGGTTGGTGCATCAAAGGAAAACTCTATGGGCTCAATGACAGGCATGAACGTCCTTCTTGGAACTTGAACTTGAATCATCCAGCGTTCCTCTTCAGGTAAAGTGGCGTTGTAGGTCCCGGTGAAGCTTGGTACTCCGATGTTCAGGTATCTAGTGACTTCCTTCAAGTGACGTCCAAAGGGTGTATCTTCATCCGGTTGCGTGAACTTGTTCCTTGCATCCGCCATCCTAAAAGAGTAGAATAGATGAGGAGTCAGAAATGAGAAGAGTGAGTAGTGATCTAGGGCTTTTAGCTTAGTGGTCGTGTCCTACAGTCAGCATGTGCTCTGATACCATCTTGTAGCGACCAGACCTCAAACAGTCCGATCTCTGTGCTTCAGTGTCATCCCTGGATCAGTAATGCTGACATGCACAGTACTTGAAGGATTTATAACAGAGTAGCAATCACACACTTATTACATCGAATGTCTCAAAAGAGAACTTATTACAATAAATATGGCTTAAGGCCATCTAATAACGATAACAGCGGAAGGCTTGGAAGATAAGTGAGTCCATCAACTCCAACATCATCACTGAGTATAGAACCACGACCTAAAGGCACCTTACTCGTCGTCTGAAAAGTCTGCAACATGAACGTTGCAGCCCGAAAACGGGTCAGCACATGGAATATGCTGGCAACTAACACATAGAGAATAGTGAACAGAATAGGCTATACTACATGCATATATGGCTGGTGGAAAGCACTATGGTTATAGTTTTGCGTAAAGCCAGTTTTTCCCTACTACAAAGGAATACATTTTATTTAACTATCATGGTGGTTGTTAAACATTGAGAGTGTAGACGCCCTCTCAATCCCAATTAAACATCAACATTAAAACCCAACAAAATTAATTAAAGTCACACGATGAGATTCACATGATAATCCAAGTACTAGATACTCAAAACTATCCATAACCGAGGACACATCTAACCATGATTAGTTTATACACTCTGCAAAGGTTTGCGCACTTTTCCCCACAAGACTCGATCTCCTCCGTTGGGATTCTCGCACTACATGGTGTTTGAGAAAACGGATGAACGAGAGATAGTCTTTCAGAAGCGCTAGCACCTTACGATCGGGAAGACCGTTACACCTACTTTCCCCTACATCTGCTAGTCTACCACTATAAGAGTTCGCACGACTTAATCAACTATGCTAGATCCCATAGTAGCTTGTGGCTGCACATGGAAGTTTCTAGAATGAATAATCTCACGATCCCTTTGAGCCTGGGTGGCGGTCCATAAAGAAAAACAGGCAATCGCTGGAATACCCAGGTGCCTCAATCCACCCAGAAGTGTATTTAAGTTGCCACCTTAAGTTGAACCATTAATTAACAATCTCACATATGTCATGGATACACTCAAACCCAATCCATGTCTACAAGCATAGCATGGCAATATAAGAAAACGTAGAAGTAACTCCCAAGGGTTTGATTATAAAATAGGTAATAGGTACTACCTCATATACTTCCCAAAACCCACATATTAACCAGATCCTATTCATGCAAATGTTTGTGGATTGATCTAATGCAATAAAACAGGGTAGTGAGAGGTATGATCCAAGTGTTACTTGCCTTGCTGATGATCCACGAAACCTAGAAATTCGAAGTAGCAAGCGGCGCACTCCGGGTACTCTAACGCAAACAAACAAACAAGCATACAATAAGTACTGATCTAATGCACAGGTAAAACTCAAATAAGATATCTAACCAGATATTTCAACTTATGAACTCTGGTTTGGAAAAAGAAACAAATCAAACGAAACGACGGAAAGCAAACGGCGAAAGAAACAAGCTTCATTTACTAATCTGGATCTAAGTCAAATTTTACAGAAGCAAAAACTTGTTTGAGTTAGTTAAACGGAAAGAGGGTTTCGAGACGAAACTCTAGGCGCTTGAATCGCCCGATTCCGATAAACGAACGAAAAGTTAAACTAAAAATAAAAATCGGATTAGAAATCGCGATCAGAAATAATCACGGGAAAATCCGAGAAAAAGAAAAATGGCGAACAGGCTAACGAACGAACGTTCGCTGTCTGCGGCTAAACGACGAATACTGTTCATTAAAACGAACGAAAAAGTGGTAGTTCGCTAAATAACTAAACCGACAAAAATAAACCGAACCGGATCTAAAAAAATAGATCAAGGTTTTCAAAAAAAACGATCGGTTTTCTTTGCGAAAACCGAGGCAACGGCGGCAACCTCGGGCGGCTCCGGTGCGGCGGCGCGGGGCGGCGGGTGGCGGCGGGCGGCGAGGCGGCGGCGACGACGGACTCGCGCGGCGGCGGCGGCTGGCGGCGCACGGATCGAGGGCGGCGGCGGCTAGGGTTTCGGGGCTGGGGCGGCTGCGGTGCGGCTCGGGCCCTCGCAGCTTTAAATCCCGGCCGGGCCAACTGTCCTAGTCGGACACGGCCCGGTTAGGTCGGTCCGTTTTTTAAATAATTTGACGTGCAGAAAAAGAAAGAAAAGAAATACTAAATGGACCCCAAAAATCCCGAAATAATTTTTCACCAACTTCTAAAATCAAGCCGGACAAAGTAAACATTTATTTGGGGCATAAATACAATTTTGTAAAACGCGCATTTTTCCTAAATTCAAATAAAACAGCGAAAAACTCCAAAATAAAATCCTCAATATTTCTTTATTTTTGGAAAGTCATTTTATTCCCTCTCACTTATTTTTATAATTGAAATAATTGAAGATAAAATAAATAAAATCAAATGATCCTATTTTCAAAACTGGAGAAAACTCAAATATGAAAATAATGAAATCCCCAACTCTCTCCGTGGGTCCTTGAGTTGCGTAGAATTTTTGGATCAGGCCCAAAAGCAATAAAATATGATATGCAATGATGATCTAATGTATAACATTCCAAATTGAAAAATTTGGGATGTTACATCACGCCAGCGCGACGACACACGAGTCACCGCGGCCGCGCTCACCCCTCGGCATGCCGCGGCTATATATAGGCCTCCCCCGAGCCGTTCAAGCACACCAGCAGCCTCACTACTCTCCCCTAGACCTTTCCGACCAGTCAACCGAGCCGGAGAGCCTCTCCTGCCCCTCCCATGGCCGAAGCCTCGCCGCCGGCCTCTGCTTAAATTCGGCCGAACCGAGCACTCCCTCATCATTCTGTCGCCACCAGAGGCCTCTCCACTACCCCCTAGCCTCCCCATCCCCTCGCCTAGTCGCCGGAGTAGGCATGGCCGCACTTCCCCCAGGATCGGCCGCCGCCCGGTTCTCTGTTGCCACGGCCACCTCGTGCTCCATCCCTCCCTGGCGCCCGCAGCGTGCCCAGATGGATGTGCCGCTCCTCGCTGGTCTCGTCGGTGGCCTTGGCATAGCCGGGGACTGCCGGAGCTGTCGGGGCAGTCGCCGGCGTCGCCTCTCCCCTGTCCCTCCTCTGCTTCGGTCGGGCCAGCGGGAGGAAAAAGGAGACAGGAGCCAGGCGGGCCCCGCTCCTCCTCCCTGACCCCACCCGTCAGCCGCACCCACCCGGTCCCGCCTCTGCGCGTTGACCTGGTCGGTCGACGTGGATAAGTGACAGGCCCCGCCCCGTGGGACCCGCACGTCAGTGACCCATGCCCAGCCCCGCCACTATCCACGTGGTTAAGTGGAAACGCATTTCCCAGAGTACATTTTCTTCCGACAAAAGCGTATTCTTCCTTTCTTTTATCTAAACTATGTTTTCCCTTCTGGAAAGCGTATTACTCTCTTCTGCGGCTAAAAAGGCGTTTTCTGTTACAGAAAACGTATTCAACCCGAAGGCGCTTTCTGTTTTTCTGTCCAGGCCCAGATTTTGAAGTTTTTCATTACATATGGGTCCCTCGCAGAAAACACCTCATATCTTTTTAACCACAACTCCAAATGAGGTGATTCCAAAGCCCACTTCTTCGTTTCATCAAACCCGTTCTGATGGAACCATTTTCACCATGTTTTGACATTCTAAAAATGACCATTTTGCCCCTGCCCTTATTCAGCCCCCTCCGAGAGAGTATGTTTTCTGGCGATCCTTTCCGCGAGTTTCTCGCACTTCCTCCCGGTGATTTCTTCCACCGCAGGCAAGCCACACCCTCCATTTGCATGATTGCAATGCAGTGACATGGTTTAAATTATGTAAACTCATTTAAAATATTGCTTTAGCTACATGACTTTGTGCATGGCAATTTCTTAGAGTTGTATTTTGATCTTGTTATTGCCATGATGTTGCTTGGAGTTCTAGGACTTTTATTTTGCAGCTTATGTGGTTGACATGTTGCCATTGGATTATTAGTGGCTTATGTTATGATGGTGGTGTTGGGTATGATATTTTTGGAGTATTTGCTTTGGATGTCATACTACCTTTGGATTATTAGTGGTTAGTATGATTATTTTCATGATGGTACCTGTCATTATATTTTGGAGTATTACTTTGGATATCATACTGCCTTTGGATTGTTAGTGGTTAGTATTATTATTTTCATGATGGTACCTGTCATTATATTTTGGAGTATTACTTTGGATATCATGCTGCCTTTGGATTATTAGTGGTTAGTATGATTATTTTCATGATGCTAGTTGATGTTCTGTTACTTGGAGTATTATTTTTGGAGATGATGTTTACATATGGATCTTAGCCGAATAGCTTTATTCTTGTTATTGGAGTAGTAGGAGTATTGTTTTCGGATTCATCATGACAGTAGTGTTGTGCTATCCTTGGAGTATTTTGAGATGATGATATTATGCTTGGATTATTTGTTGGATATTGCTATGATTTGGATTATAGTTTTATAGTTGATATTGGAGTAGCAGTTACCATAGCTATATTCTTGGGGATAGATTCCGTCACTAAGTTGGTCAGGTGCTGCCGATCCGGGCTTTTCCAGTGCAACCACATTTTCCTTTATGGGAAGGCCCTAATGCGGTCTATTATCGTGCCTCTCGCCGGTGCCTCCAACTAGGGAAGGTTACGGGCGTGCGTACCCTGGCCCGGTAAGCAGACATAACCTTGTGTGCCCGTAGTTGGATTTTGCGCGCGTGTCCCTGAGCGGGAGTGTCCCCGAGTGGGAGTGTTTTAACCATGACGGTGGTCGGGGTGTCTTTGGTAGACACGGGGCCACCTAGGACTAGCCCAGTTGGGAGTGGGTCGGAGTGGCCGGGAGAGCGTCATGGCAGTAGACCAGTTTTGTCGGAACGCCGTTGGTCCACCCGAATGGGAGTACGAGGCCATGGGTTCTGTGGTGTGGGTACAGTGTGCTACCTCTGCAGAGTGTATTTAATCTATCGATAGTAGCGTCCGTACTAGGTCCCACGGTTCAATCAACACTCACATGACGGAATAACTTATAGGTGATTTATAGTTGATATGTTGAGCAGTACAGATTGGCAGGATGTTGATGATGAGGTTGGATACCAAGTGTTGGTCATGGTTGTGATCGCCGGAAAGATCATAGTTTGAGACCAAGCGTTGGTCATGGTAGTGATCGCCGGAAAGATCATCGTATGGTTTCGATCATGAGTAGATCGAGAGGGTATATTGCTTGGCGGTTAGCCAAGAGAGATATGGTTATGGAGATCTGAGATGGTGATGTATCAACATTGTATTAGTTTATCTCATGCTTAGTAGTTGCTTCATCATGGTAGTTGCTAATTAATTAACCTGTTGATGCTATGTTATTGTCTTTCCCTGATGTTTATGGTTGTTGTGAGCTTGCAAGTACATTCAATATACTAACCTGGCGTGTCATGCTAGATTGCAGGTGATGCCGTGATTGCTTGATTGCTTGTCGTGGTTTCCGCTCATGCGAGCTAGATCGTGTCCCGGCCAGAGTCCCTGTGGAGTGGAGTTCACCACCTTCGTCATTGTTCCGCTGTTACGAGATGTTCCGCTGCTAGCATAGAGCAAGTGTAGTATCGCAGGCGTAGTGTCGCCATGCCGATGTGATCATTGTAACATCAGACCCGCGTAATTATTATTCTTGTAATGAGAGATGATTTGTTCTATGTCAAGCAGTGCTGTATTTCAAAGACTTCTCCTCGATCTCTGGGCTGGAATACAGGGCGTTCCGGTTTGTCTGAGCCGGGGTGCCACAGGGTTCTACCCGGTCTAGGGCGTAGCCTGTAGGGAAAAGATGGAGGAGGGTGAGGGACATTGCGCGGCAGCCGGCGGCAAGGCGCCGTCCTTATGGATGTGGTGGTGGCGGCGGACGCAGGTGGCGACTAGGGTTTAGGGTTTCCGGCTCCTCTAGGAGCCGGGTAATAGAATTGTCTTATTGCTTAATTCTCAAAAGAGTCTTACAAATTGTTTATATAACCATGATGTGAAATAAAACTAAGATAACTTGTGGGCTAAGCCCCTAACTAAGCTAGCCCGGTGGGCCTCCTACGGGCATAAGTTTGCCCGGTCATAACATCTCTCCCTGCCTGTGCAAACAACTAGTCCTTGAGCTGGACGTCGGGGTAGTGTTGGCGGAACTCCTCGCGCTGATCCCAAGTGGATTCCTCCACCGGAAGCCTTGCCCACTTAATCAATACGTACCACACTCCACGACGGAGCTGGGCCTGCAACACCTTCTCCAATCCTGGAAGAAGACGGCCGTCGATGGTCGGAGGAAGTGCGGGAGGAGCCGCAGGTGGATCCCCACGGAAAGGCTTGAGCAGCCCCACTTGGAAGACGTCGTGGATACGAGCACCAGCCGGAAGCTGAAGGCAGTAAGCCACCTTCCCAATGCGCTCCAGGACAACAAAGGACTCGCATAACGAGGACCCAACTTCTTCTTCGCGTGTGGGTCCAGTGATTGCGTAGAACGGTGAAGAAGACGTAGCCACACCCAATCGCCCCCGCGAACTCCTCCTCGCGATGGTGGCCCTCCTAGTACTGCTTGGCCAGCTGCTGAGCCTGAAGGAGGCGTTGCTGGACCTCCGTGAGCATCTCGTCACGGCTCCGCATAAGATCATTGGCCGCCTCGGTCTGAGCCATGGCCGGATCAACAGGGAAGATCGCCGGGGGCAGCCGGCCGTAAACCACCTCAAATGGCATAGTGCGTAGGGCGGAGTGATAGGAGGTGTTGTAGTAGTACTCCGCCCACGAGAGCCAGTCCACCCAGGCACGAGGACGATCACCTATGACACAATGTACATGGCAATCACCTTGTTGACGACCTCGGATTGACCGTCCATCTGAGGGTGGAAGGCCGTGCTCAGGCGGAGCTTCACGCCTACCATCCGAAAGAGATCGTGCCACACATACCTTGTGAATACGGGGTCTCGATCGCTGACGATCGAAGAGGGAAACCCATGGAGGCGGATGATGTCGTCGAAGAAGGCCCAGTCCACGGATGCTGCCGTGTAGGGATGACCGAACGCGATGAAGTGAGCATACTTGGAGAAGCGGTCGACCACCGTGAGAATGACCGACTTGCCGCCCACCTTGAGGAGGCCCTCGATGAAGTCCATGGAAATGTCCGCCCAGACCTGATACGACACCTCAAATGGCTAGAGCAGACTAGCCGGCCGTAGCGTCACCGTCTTGTTACGCTGGCATGTCACACAAGACCGCACCCTGATACGTCTCCAACGTATCTATAATTTTTCATTGCTCCATGCTATATTATCTACTGTTTTGGACATTATTGGGCTTTATTATCCACTTTTATATTATTTTTGGGACTAACCTATTAACCGGAGGCCCAGCCCAGAATTACTGTTTTTTGCCTGTTTTAGGGTCTCGAAGAAAAGGAATATCAAACGGAGTCCAAACGGAATGAAACCTTTGGAAACGTGATTTTCTCATCAGATAAGATCCAGGAGACTTGAACCCTCCATCAATAAAGCCATGAGGCGGTCACGAGGGTGGACGGCGCACCCCCCCTAGGGCGCGCCCCCTGCCTCGTGGGCCCCTCGAAGATCCACCGACGTACTTCTTCCTCCTATATATATCCACGTACCCCCAAACGATCAAAGACGGAGCCAAAAACCTAATTCCACCGCCGTAACTTTCTGTATCCACGAGATCCCATCTTGGGGCCTGTTCTGGAGCTCCGCCAGAGGGGGCATCGATCACGGAGGGCTTCTACATCATCATCAAAGCCTCTTCGATGAAGTGTGAGTAGTTTACTTCAGACCTACGGGTCCAAAGCTAGTAGCTAGATGGCTTCTTCTCTCTTTTTGGATCTCAATACAATGTTCTCCCCCTCTCTCATGGAGATCTATTCGATGTAATCTTCTTTTTGCGGTGTGTTTGTTGAGACCGATGAATTGTGGGTTTATGATCAAGTCTATCTATGAATAATATTTGAATCTTCTCTGAATTCTTTTATGTATGATTGGTAATCTTTGCAAGTCTCTTCGAATTATCAGTTTGGTTTGGCCTACTAGATTGGTTGTTCTTGCCATGGGAGAAGTGCTTAGGTTTGGGTTCGATCTTGCCGTGTCCTTTCCCAGTGACAGAAGGGGCAGCAAGGCACGTATTGTATCGTCGCCATCGAGGATAACAAGATGGGTTTTTTATCATATTGCATGAAACTATCCCTCTACATCATGGCATCTTGCTTAAGGCATTACTCTGTTTTTAACTTAATACTCTAGATGCATGCTGGATAGCAGTCGATGAGTGGAGTAATAGTAGTAGATGCAGAATCGTTTCGGTCTACTTGTCTCGTACGTGATGCCTGTATACATGATCATACCTAGATATTCTCATAACTATGCTCAATTCTGTCAATTTCTCAACAGTAATTTGTTTACCCACCGTAGAATACTTATGCTCTTGAGAGAAGCCACTAGTGAAACCTATGGCCCCCGGGTCTCTTTATCATCATATCAATCTCCATCACTTTATTATTGCTTTGCTTTTACTTTTCTTTTACTTTGCATCTCTATACCAAAAATACCAAAAATATTATTTATCATCTCTATCAGATCTCACTTTCGTAAGTGACTGTGAAGGGACTGACAACCCCTAAGCGCGTTGGTTACATTGAGCTATTGTTTTTGTGTAGGTACAAGGGACTTGCGTTGAGCTATCAGATCTCACTCTCGTAAGTGGCCCTATAGGGATTGACAACCCCTATTTGCGTTGGTGGCGAGGATTTATTTGTTTTGTGCATCATCCTCTCCTCTTCTCTTCGGGGAAATCCAACCCAGTGCTCAAGAGGTAGCAAGAAGAATTTCTGGCGCTGTTGCCGGGGAGTCTGTGCAAAAGTCAAGATACCAAGTACCCATCACAATCCCTATCTCCTGCATTACATTATTTGCCATTTGCCTCTCGTTTTCCTCTCCCCCCAAATCACCCTTGTCGTTTTATTCGCCCTCTCTCTCTCTATCCCCCCTCTCTTTCTCTATTTGCCTCTTTTGCTTGTGTGTTAGTTTGCTTGTTGTCGCGATGGCTCTACTAGATTTGATGATCTTCACATTAAAAGGTTAGAGGAGATCGAAAACAATGTTAGGAAGTTTATGGTTTTGCAATTTGAGCATAATAATTTCTTTAGAAATGAGCTTAAGGAACAAAAAAGTTTCATGAATTATATGAATAAAGAGCTCGATGATATGTCTAAAGAATTTGATGGTATAAGATCCCAAATTGCTCGTCTTGAAAAATTAATTGCTGAAATCTCGGATATGCAAGCTACCATAGTCAATAAGATGGCTGCTAAACCGGATTCCTATGAAAATAATGATGAAGATCTAAAAGTTATTGATGTGTCCCCTATTAAATCTTTGTTTTACAATATGAATCTTGATAATGATGGGACTGCATATGATCCACCTTTACCTAGAAGGCGTTCCAATAATTCTAAATCTTTTGATCTTGATGCTAAATTTGATAAAAGTGGGATTGAAGAAATTAAAACCCTAGATATTGATAAACCCACTATTATGGATTTCAAGGAATTTAACTATGAAAATTGCTCTTTGATTGATTGTATTTCCTTGTTGCAATCTGTGCTAAAATCTCCTAACGCTTATAGTCAAAATAAAGCGTTTACTAAACATATCGTTGATGCCTTGATGCAATCTTATGAAGAAAAACTTGAATTGGAAGTTTCTATCCCTAGAAAACTTTATGATGAATGGGAACCAGCTATTAAAATTAAAATTAAAGATCATGAGTTTTATGCTTTGTGTGATTTGGGTGCTAGTGTCTCTACTATTCCCAAAACGTTGTGTGATTTGTTAGATTTCCGTGATTTTGATGATTGCTCTCTAAACTTGCATATTGCGGATTACACTATTAAGAAACCTATGAGAAGAATTAATTATGTTCTTATTATTGCAAATAGGAATTATGTGCCCATAGATTTTATCGTTCTTGATATAGATTGCAATCCTTCTTGCCCTATTATTCTCGGTAGACCTTTCCTTAGAACGGTTGGTGCAATTATTGATATGAAGGAAGGGAATATAAGATTCCAATTTCCATTAAAAAAGAGCATGGAACACTTCCCTATAAAGAAAATAAAATTACCATATGAATCTATCATGAGAGCCACTTATGGATTTCCTACCAAAGATGGCAATACCTAGATCTATTCTTGCTTGTTATGCCTAGCTAGGGGCGTTAATCGATAGCGCTTGTTGGGAGGCAACCCAATTTTATTTTTATTCCTTGATTTTTGCTCCTATTTAGTAATATATAAATTATTTAGCCTCTGTTTTGTTTGTGTTTTTTGTGTTTAATTATTATTTGTGCCAAGTAGAACCGTTGGGAAGACATGGGGAAAGTCTTGTTGAACTTGCTGTAAAAAACAGAAACTATAGCGCTCACGAGAACTGCTGTCATTTTTATTTGAAGAGTTATATTTAGTTAATTCTTCTTGAAGATGATCAATAGGTAAATTTCTCACGTCCAGAAATTTATTTTAGAATTTTTGGGGTTTCATATCTTGCGCTAGCTACAGATTACTACAGATTGTTCAGTTTTTGACAGATTCTGTTTTTCGTGTGTTGTTTGCTTATTTTGATGAATCTATGGCTAGTAAAATAGTTTATAATCCATAGAGAAGTTGGAATACAGTAGGTATAACACCCATATAAATAAATAAAGAGTTCATTACAGTACCTTGAAGGGTTTTTTATTTTCTTTCGCTAACGAAGCTCACGAGTTTTCTACTTTATGTTTTGTGTTGTGAAGTTTTCAAGTTTTTGGTAAAATTTGATGGATTATGGTACAAGGAGTGGCAAGAGCCTAAGATTGGAGATGCCAATGGAACCCCCAAGATAATATAAGGATACCTAAAAGCCAAAGCTTGGGGATGCCCTGGAAGGCATCCCCTCTTTCATCTACTTCTATCGGTAACTTTACTTGGAGCTATATTTTTATTCACCAAATGATATGTGTTTTGCTTGGAGCGTATTTTATAATTTTAGTCTTTGCTTCTTAGTCTACCACAACCATCCTTGCTGTACACACCTTTCGAGAGAGCCATACATAATTTGGAATTTGATAGAATACTCTATGTGCTTCACTTATATCTTTTGAGTTATATAATTTTGCCCTAGTGCTTCACTTATATCTTTTAGAGCACGGCGGTGGATTTGTTTTAGAGAAACTATTGGCCTCTCATGCTTCACTTAGATTATTTTGAGAGTCTTAATAGCATGGTAATTTGCTTAATAATAATATGCTTGGTATTCAAGATTTGTAAAACTTTCTTTTGAGTGCGTTGAATACTAAGAAGAAATTGATGCTTGATGATTGTTTTGAGATATGAGGATGGTGATATTAGAGTCATGATAGTTGAGTAGTTGTGAATTTGAGAAATGCTTGTGTTAAAGTTTGTGATTCCCGTAGCATGCACGTATGGTGAACCGTTATGTGATGAAGTCGGACCATGATTTATTTATTGATTGTCTTCCTTATGAGTGGCGGTCGGGGACGAGCGATGGTCTTTTCCTACCAATCTATCCCCCTAGGAGCATGCACATAATACTTTTCTTTGATAACTCCTAGATTTTTGCAATAAGTATATGAGTTCTTTATGACTAATGTTGAGTCTATGGATTATACGCACTCTCACCCTTCCACCTTTGCTAGCCTCTCTAATACGGCACACTTTTCGCCGGTATCGTACACCCACCAAATACCTTCCTCAAAATAGCCACTATACCTACCTATCATGGCATTTCCATAGACATTCCGAGATATATTGCCATGCAACTTTCCACCGTTCCGTTCATTATGACACACTCCATCATTATCATATTGCTAGCATGATCATGTAGTCGAGATCGTATTTGTGGCAAAGCCACCGTTTATAATTCTTTCATACATGTCACTCTTGATTCATTGCATATCCCGGTACACCGCCGGAGGCATACATATAGAGTCATATCTTGTTCTAAGTATCGACTTGTAATTTTTGAGTTGTAAGAAAAATAAAAAGTGTGATGATCATCATTCTAAGAGCATTGTCTCAAGTGAGGAAAGGATGATGGAGACTATGATTCCCCCACAAGTCGGGATGAGACTCCGGATGAAAAAAAGAGGCCATAAAAAAAGAGAAGGCCCAAATAAAAAAAAGAGAGAAGTGACAATGTTACTATCTTTTTACCACACTTGTGCTTCAAAGTAGCACCATGATCTTCATGATAGAGAGTCTCTCATTCTGTCACTTTCATTTACTAGTGGGAATTTTTCATTATAGAACTTGGCTTGTATATTCCAATGATGGGATTCCTCAAAATGCCCTAGGTCTTCATGAGCAAGCGAGTTGGATGCACACCCACTTAGTTTCTTTTGTTGAGCTTTCATATACTTATAGCTCTAGTGCATCCGTTGCATGGCAATCCCTACTCACTCACATTGATATCTATTGATGGGCATCTCCATAGCCCGTTGATCCACCTAGTTGATGTGTGACTATCTTCCCCCTTTTTTGCCTTCTCCACAACCACCACTCTATTCCACCTATAGTGCTATATCCATGGCTCACACTCATGTATTGCGTGAAGATTGAAAAAGTTTTGAAAATGTCAAAAGTATGAAACAATTGCTTGTCTTGTCATCGGGGTTGTGCATAATTTAAATACTTTGTGTGGTGAAGATAGATCATAGCCAGACTATATGATTTTGTAGGGATAGCTTTCTTTGGCCATGTTATTTCAAGAAGACATAATTGTTTTGTTAGTATGCTTGAAGTATTATTATTTTTATGTCAACAAGAACTTTTGTCTTGAATCTTTTGAATCTGAATATTCATACCACAATTAAGAATATTTACATTGAAATTATGCCAAGTAGCACTCCGCATCAAAAATTCTGTTTTTATCATTTACCTACTTGAGGACGAGCAGTAATTAAGCTTGGGTATGCTTGATACGTCTCCAACGTATCTATAATTTTTGATTGCTCCATGCTATATTATCTACTATTTTGGACATTATTGGGCTTTATTATCCACTTTTATGTTATTTTTGGGACTAACCTATTAACCGGAGGCCCAGCCCAGAATTGCTGTTTTTTTGCCCGTTTTAGGGTTTTGAAGAAAAGGAATATCAAAAAGAGTCCAAACGGAATGAAACCTTCGGAAACGTGATTTTCTCGTCAGATAAGTTCCAGGAGACTTGGGCCCTCCGTCAAGAAAGCCACGAGGCGGTCACGAGGGTGGAGGGCACCCCCCCTAGGGCGCGCCCCCTGCGTCGTGGCCCCCTCGAAGCTCCACCGACGTACTTATTCCTCCTATATATATCCACGTACCCCCAAATGATTAGAGACGGAGCCAAAAACCTAATTCCACCGCCACAACTTTCTGTATCCACGAGATCCCATCTTGGGGCCTGTTTGGGAGCTCCGCCGGAGGGGCCATCGATCATGGAGGGTTTCTACATCATCATCCAAGCCTCTTCGATGAAGTGTGAGTAGTTTACTTCAGACCTACGGGTCCATAGCTAGTAGCTAGATGGCTTCTTCTCTCTTTTTGGATCTCAATACAATGTTCTCCCCCTCTCTCGTGGAGATCTATTCGATGTAATCTTCTTTTTGCGGTGTGTTTGTTGAGACGGATGAATTGTGGGATTATGATCAAGTCTATCTATGAATAATATTTTAATCTTCTCTGAATTCTTTTATGTATGATTGGTTATCTTTGCAAGTCTCTTCGAATTATCAGTTTGGTTTGGCCTACTAGATTGGTTGTTCTTGCCATGGGAGAAGTGCTTAGCTTTGGGTTTGATCTTGCGGTGTCCTTTCCCAGTAACAGAAGGGACAGCAAGGCACGTATTGTATCATTGCCATCGAGGATAACAAGATGGTTTTTTTAATCATATTGCATGAAACTATCCCTCTACATCATGTCATCTTGCTTAAGGCGTTACTCTGGTTTTAACTTCACACTCTAGATGCATGCTGAATAGCGGTCGATGAGTGGAGTAATAGTAGTAGATGCAGAATCGTTTCGGTCTACTTGTCTCGGACGTGATGCCTATATACATGATCATACCTAGATATTCTCATAACTATGCTCAATTCTGGCAATTGCTCAATAGTAATTTGTTTACCCACCAGAGAATACTTATGCTCTTGAGAGAAGCCACTAGTGAAACCTATGGGCCCCGGGTCTCTTTATCATCATATCAATCTCCATCACTTTATTATTGCTTTGCTTTTACTTTTTACTTTGCATCTCTATAGCAAAAATACCAAAAATATTATTTACCATCCCAATCAGATCTCACTTTCGTAAGTGACCGTGAAGGGACTGACAACCCCTAAGCACATTGTTTGCGTTGAGCTATTGTTTTTGTGTAGGTACGAGGGACTTGTGCGTGGCCTCCTACTGGATTGATACCTTGGTTCTCAAAAACTGAGGGAAATACTTACGCTACTTTGTTGCACCATCCTCTCCTCTTCGGGGAAATCCAACGCAGTGCTCAAGAGGTAGCACACCCAGTCATGGACCAAGGCCTGGTCACCTGGAATATAGAAGTCGACGCGGAGACGATGGAGGGTTTTCTGCACACCCTCATGGCCTGCCGATTGGGCCAGCAGCAGGACCTGGTGACCGAGATTGTCATGCGTGGGGACGAAGACCCGGCGCCCATGAAGGAGCAACCCATCGGCGAGGCGCCACGGCTCCTCCTACTCGCCCGCGGCCAACTACTGCTGAAGGAGGTGCGCGTTCGGGGCGACCGCGGTCGCCCGACAGTTGTCGGCGAAGAGGGCGAAGGAGGGCCCCGAGCTGATACAAATTGCTGCTCCCTTAGAGTCACCGATAGTGGTGTCGGCGTCATGCCGAGACAAGGTGTTGGCGACGGTGTTAAGGCGGCCCGGATGATACTCGACGGTGAAGTCGAAGCCGAAGAGCTTATTGATCCACTAGTGTTGTGGCACGGTAGACTGCTGTTGGTGTAGCAAGAACTTGAGGCTATAGTGGTCCGTACGGATCCAGAAAGACCGACCCCACAAATAGGGCCGTCAGTGACGCACCGCCTGCACCAAGCCAATGAGCTCGTGCTCATAGGCCGCAAGCTTAAGATGGTGCACGGCAAAGGGCCTTCTGAAGAAGGCAAGAGGTCCATCGCCTTGATGAAGGACCATGCCGAACCCCGCACCAGAGACGTCGCAGTCAACAAGGAACGACCGATCGAAGTCAGGCATCTGCAGGACGGGGCCCGTCGTGAGGGCCCCCTTGAGGGCCTCGAACGCCGTGGTCGCCTCCTCAACCCAGGCGAAAGCGTCGCGACAGAGCAGGCGCGTGAGCAGGGATGCGATGAGGCCGAACTCCCGAATAAATTTCCAGTAGTACCCCGCGAGGCCAAGAATCCCGCGAAGAGCCCGTGGTGAATGCGGGATCGGCCAGGCGTCGACGCCACCTTGTCGGCGTCAATGGCCCACCCCTCGGCCGAGATGACGTGACTTAGGTAGGCAACGGAAGGCGTCCCAAACGATCACTTCGAGCGCTTAAGATGAAGATGGTGCGCTCAAAGCTCATTGAAGACGATGGCGTCGTGTTGAAGATGCTCTGCCCATGAGGCACTATAGATAAGAATATCATCAAAGAAAACGAGCACAAACCGACGCAAGTAGGGGCGGAGGATGGCGTTCATCAGAGCCTGAAACATCGCTGGGGCGTTGGAGAGACCGAATGGCATGACCAAGAACTTGAAGTGGCCGTGGTGAGTCCGAAACACCGTCTTGGCGATATCATCGGGGTGCATGCGCACCTGGTGGTAGCCCGACCAGAGATCGAGCTTGGTGAAGAAGTGCGCCCCATGCAGCTCATCCAGGAGGTCATCGACCACCGGGATAGGAACCTTTTCCTTGAGAGTGAGGACATTAAGGGCGCGGTAGTTGATGCAGAAACACCATGTGCCGTCTGACTTGCGGACAAGGAGGACCGGCGCAGAGAACGGTGATGTGGAGATCCGGATGATGCCCAGGGCGAGAATGAGCGTGCACTGCCGCTCCAGCTCGTCCTTCTGCAACTGAGGATGCCGGTAGGGCCGGACTGCCACCGGTGCCGAGCCTGACAGAAAATGAATATGGTGGTCGTAGTCCCGAGCCGGCGGCAGGCCTTGCGGCTTGGCGAAGAGGTCGTTGTGCTGCTGCAGGAGGTGATCCAATAGAGGATGCTCGGCCTCGGGGGTGGCCGTGGCCATCTGGGCGTCGCCAGCAAGGCGCCTCCAATGCCCTCCCACCGGACGCGGCGGCCGAGACGCCAGAAGGTGATCGTCAGGGCATCGAAGTCCCAGAGGATGGGGCCGAGAGTCCGCAAAAAGTCAACACCGAGGATAAAGTCGAAGCAGCCAAAGTTGATGCCGGTGCATGTGATGGTGAAGTGCTCGTCACCGATAGTGATGGGCACGTCTCGTGCGAGCCCATGGCACTGGAGGCGGTCGCCATTAGCCACTGTGACCCAAAGTTGCTTCCCGCCTGTCGGCTGAAGCGCTAAGCGTTGCATGGTCACCTCAGCGAGTGTGTCCTCCTCGACATAGTCGGCTGTCTCCAAGTAGAAGAGGCGCGGGAAGACATGGCCCGGCGCTTAGGGCACATCGCAGTTAAAGCAAAGCCCCAAGCGGTGGCGCTCGAGTTGCTCGGCCTGAGAGAGCCGACGAAAAGGCCGCGTCGTGGCCAGGGAGGCTGCTGGTGGAGCGGCTGGGGACGCATGTGCGGTCGGGGGGGGGGGGGGCTGCCGGCCCCCTCGAGTCGGTGTGGCCTGCTGCAAGGCCTGGGCGCGATGCTCGAAAGCCCAAGTATAGTACATGGCCGTCTGGAGGTCCTGGGGCCCCCGCAGCTCGACCTCCACACAGATGTGGTCCGGAAGGCCTCCGACGAAGAGCTCGGCCCACTGTAGTGCCGTCACACTTGGCGTGTGACATGCCAGGACCTAGAAGCAGTTGGCGAAGTCCTATACCGTGGTGGTGAAGGGTAGGCGGCCAAACTCAACGAGGCGGCTCCCACGGATCGGTGGCCCAAAGCGAAGGAGGAACATCTCGCGAAAGCTCTCCCACGGGGGCATGCCGCCCTCGACCTGCTCAAGGGCGTCGTACCATGTCTATGCTGCACTGCGGAGGTGGTAAGAGGCGAGCCAAGTGCGATCCGACGCGAGTGTGCGCTGCCCGTGGAAGAACTACTCGCACTGGTTGAGCCAGTTGAGGGGGTCCTCCGTGCTGTCATAAGTGGCAAAGTCAATCTTGGCGAACCGTGGCGGCGTCTAGGTCGGAGCACCGTGGCCGACGGGCTCGGCGGTGCGGAGCAGCGATGACTACAGCGCCCGGTCGATGGTGGGGTGGCCGGTGTAGGGGCCTGCGGAGCTGGACGGGTCATCGTACTTCAGCATGGGTACCGGTGGTTCCCCGGCCTCCGTGTAGACTGGCGGTGGTGATGTCCTGGTCAGCCAGGCCGGAATCGGGGACGGTGTTGGCGGAAAGTGGACGTGCTATATTGGGAGGCCTCCCAGTGCGGACTGCCCGTGCCCGGACCTGGGCTGCGGAGCGGCTGGCAGCAGTTGTTACTGCTACTGGACCGACATAGGAGGCGTGGGTAGCACAGCGAGGGCCAGTGCCAGCCACTGTGGCGCGGTAGCGGCCGGCTGCTGGAGCGGTGGTTGGGCCCCGGCGAGCGCCGCGGGTACCGAGTACCAGGGCAGGGCGAGCGGTCCGGAGGTGGCGGTCAGTAGCAGAGGCGGCGGCAGCCCATACGGACTGGCTAGAAATAGCCTGATGCCCTAGACGGCGGTGCCCAGATCATTAAGGACGCCCGTCATCTCCGTCGGGGAGTAGACCAGCGGCATGGTGGAAGGAGGTGGCGAACCCGTGGAGGGTGGCGGCGACAGGCCAGTGGAGGCGCCGTCAGTGGCGCCCAGCGGCGCATCGGGGAGGGCCAGCAGCACCGTGGCGAGGAGCGACGGCGAAGCGGTGCTGGTGGGCAGCGGCGGAATTGGTGGTGGAGCAGACATGGTTGAAACCGAGCTACCTAATACCGAGGTGGTAGGAGCTACGGTTCTACCCGGTCTAGGGCGTAGCCTATAGGGAAAAGATGGAGGAGGGCGAGGGAGATTGCGCGGCGGCCGAAAGCAGGATGCCGTCCTTCCGGATGAGGCGGCGGCGACGAACGCAGGTGGCGGCTAGGGTTTAGGGTTTCCGGCTCCTCTAGGAGACGGGAATAGATTTGTCTTGTTGCTTAATTCTCAAAAGAGTCTTACAACTTGTTTATATAACCACGATGTGAAATAAAACTAAGATAACTTGTGGGCTAAGCCCCTAACTAAGCCTGCCCGGTGGGCCTCCTACGGGCATAAGTCTGCCCGGTCATAACAGTAGTTCATAGTGAAATATGATTACTGCTATATGCATGTTTTTTGTTATCAAGATAATATTTAAATGATGGTATAACTTGACAACAATCATATTCAAATAAGGAAAATTGATTCAAATTTAGTCCATATGGTAGAAGACAATATATATGTTCATAGGGTGGAGTAAAATGTTCATATATGATGGAAGATCAAAATGTAGGACTACATCCATTATATAAACCGCAAGGTCACCTAACAATATATTCGAATTCAACATAACGTGAAATTGAAATTCGAGATCCTGGCATTTGTAGTCATGTAAAAAGGGACATGACTCTTTCATGTGGTGGTAATTGATTTGTTTTTGTTGTTGTTGAGGGAAGTGCAAATCGATTTGGTACTGTACAGGGTAATCTGGTTCTACTGATTTTTTACATTTTTCTTGTAGTTTTTTCAATGGCATTTATAGCAATATAGTAAAACAGGCTATGACTCTCTTGTGTCTTGTATGAATTGTTTTTTTGTACACGTTAAGTTTGTTTTGCTGAACGTGGAATCCGCGCCTTGTTATCCTAAAATTTTCAAGCTCGAATATCTTTTGTCTCATCTGCTGTGAAACTCCCGCCTCTTCAACCCGCGACACGCCTTGTTATCTCAAAATTTCGACGCGCGCGAAAACTCCCTCCTCATCCAAAATCGGCCCTGCAGCCTAGACACGCGAAATCCCCCTTCTACCCCTCAGCCGGAAATGCCAGCTCGATGTCGCGTGGTCAAAGCCGGTGGGATTACGCTAGTAACTTACCCTACATTTCGGACAAGCGCGTCCCTAAGCCATGGATCGCCCCTACCTTCCCCTTCGTCCTCCATTTGCACACCAAGGCCGCCAAAACCTGCGAAACCCCACGCTCCTCCATCGGCCTCCCAACCGCCGCCCAGTCAGAGACTCTTCCTCGACGTTGTCGTCCATCACAATAGCTCGCCGTCCCTCATCCACTGCACCAAATGAGGATCCGTCGTCGATCTCGTCGTCCCGCCAGATCAGCCGCCCCGCCCTTTGAAGGAAATATGCAATAGAGGCAATAATAATGTTGTTATTTATATTTCCTTATATCATGATAAATGTTTATTGTTCATGCTAGAATTGTATTAACCGGAAACTTAGTACATGTGTGAGTACATAGACAAACAGAGTGTCCCTGGTATGCCTCTACTTGACTAGCTCGTTAATCAAAGATGGTTACATTTCCTAGCCATGGACATGTGTTGTCATTTGATGAACGGGATCACATCATTAGAGAATGATCTGATGGACAAGACCCATCCGTTAGCTTAGCATAATGATCGTTCAGTTTTATTGCTACTGCTTTCTTCATGACTTATACATGACTACTAGGAAAAGGGCTATAGCTAATATGGACATTAATGACGCACCATGTATGTGGCGTGCCACTGCTATATAGCAGTGGCGCACCAGATACAGGTGCGCCATTATTGACATATTACTAATGGCGCACCTGGTGTGTGGTGCGCTATTAGTAGTTTTGAAAAAAATAAAAAAAATGTTAGCAGTGGTGCACCAGGTGATAGTGCGCCATTACTAGTTGACATAGTAATGGCGCACCACACCCACTGTGCGCCATTAGTAGTTTTGAAAAAAAAATATAAAAAATAGTAGTGGCGCACCAGTGGACACTAGACAGTGCGCCATTACTAGTTTTAACTAGTAATGGCGCACTGTCCCATGGTGCGCCACTACTAACAAATTTTTTTATTTTTTTTTCAAAACTACTAACGGCGCACCACACACCAGGTGCGCCATTAGTTACCCTGGTGCTAAATGCACCACCCCCCTAGTGGACCGCCTTTTCAGTTTTAAAAAAATAAAACAAAATGATGGAAATGTCAAAAAAATAAAAGGGAATAAGTTTCCCATGTGATATGTGGTCTAGTTGTTGGGAAAATTTTGTCAGGACCCCGACTCAATGCCACATCGATCTAGCATGTAACACCTCATATCACTTTGCGGCCTCACGCACGGTATTCCCACGGGTGTCGCCTTACCTTTGCCCGGGACCGTTTGCGCCTTTTGGCACACGTATATGACAGTGTCGCTAGCATCCATATGATAAGGAGTCCAGGCTGACATGGCTAGTCGTAAACCCAAAGTGGCACAGACTTACAGGGACAGGCATCCATGACCCAGCATCGAACGTGTCGGTCATCAGCGAGTGAATCCAGGCTGTAGCACTGGGCTAGCAGGACTCCGGTGAACCGGGCTGTAGCGGGCTAACAGGACTCCGGTATTCATCGCGTGACATTTCCCCGAAGGGACAGACACAGGAACGAAGAAGGACACATGCCGGCCAGCCTAAGTGTTCCGGAGCAGTAGCAAGCTACCATGGCTCGGTGGAAACACTAGGAGACATTTCCCCGTAAGAGAGGCTACTAAAGATAAACAACTAGATGGTCAGATCCCACACATACCAAGCATTTCAATAACATACACACAATATGCTTGATATGTGCAAATACAACATGGCATCACAACATGACTCTACGACTCAAGTAATTTATCAATAGGCTCCGAGGAGCGAGATATTACAAACATGGGTCTCATGACCCAACAATCAGAGCATACAAATCAAAGCACAAGCGGAAGCTATCATGTCTGAGTACAGACATCTATAAATGAAAAAGGCTGAGAAGCCTGACTATCTACCAGATCCTGCCGAGGCACAAGATCGTAGCTGAGGTAACAAGCTAAACGTCGAAGTCCACGTGGAACTACTAGTGAGACTGAAGTCTGTCTGCAAAAACATAAAATAGGCAAACGTGAGTACAAATGTACCCAGCAAGACTTACATCAGAACTAACTACATATGCATCATTTTCAACAAGGGGATGGTGGGGTTTAACTGCAGCAAGCCAGCTTTGACTCGGTGGCTATCCTAAACTACGACTGCAAGCGACTCTTTTGAGGTGGCGCACACGAGTCCACATATTCACCATATCAATACACCACTATGGATCCGCTCCCGTCTCCCTACGAGAACGCCATCCATAGCACTCACGCTTATCTTGCGCATTTTAAAGTATCCACTTTCACTTGTCTATGAACTGATATAAGCAACCCAGAAGTCCTTTACCGCGGACACGGCTATTCGAATAGATGATGTTAACCCTGCAGGGGTGTACTTCTTCATACATGTTTCCACCACTTAGCGTCTGCACACGACATGTGCTCGGCAGACTTCAAGCGAAAGCCGACGTGGGTGTAGACCACGACCTACCTAAACACTCAAGTCTCTAGTCCAGGTTTATCGCCTATTCGGGTTCCATCCATGAGGAGATCCAGCCGGAGTTTCGCTCACAGCCCCAAACGATGTGAACAGGGTTCCGTGACACCAAACGGGCGCCCGGTATACCCGGCCACGTGCCTACCGCATCACAGCCCACCCCTACGGTCAGCGCTGTCCACGGCCTCCAGCATACTACAAACACCAGAAACTACTTGCAACTCCTGGACAGAGGACAAGGGTGAATAAGAAGTCGAGCGGGGTCATATTTCAGGGCCCAATGTATGGTAGTAGCTGAATCATGGATCACAAACACAGAACTCAGTTCCTAAGGACGGCTGCAATGAGACAACCCACCATGTACTCCTACATGGCCTCTCACCGCTACCTTTACCAAATCGTGTTCACACACTTAGCTCACCCACAGTAGGACATGTTCACACGCCTCTGATTCATCCCCGATGAATCAGACCTGACTCAACTCTAAGCAGTAGCAGGCATGACAAACAAACATGAATGAGTAGGCACAACAGGGCTCAAACAACTCCTACTCATGCTAGTGGGTTTCATCTATTTACTGTGGCAATGACAGGTCATGCAAAGGATAAAGGGGTTCAGCTACCGCAGCAAGTAACAGATGAATCGTTGTTGTCCTAATGCAGTAAAAGAGAGCAGGAGTGAGAGAGTAGGATTGTATCGGAATGAACAAGGGGGTTTTGCTTGCCTGGCACTTCTGAAGATAATATAACTCTTCATCGGTGTCATCGATCACATCGTCGGTACACGCCTATCGAGAGGGGACAATTACCGGCAATACAGAAAAACACGATCAATGCAATGCACAATATGATGCATGCTATGACATGGCAATATGAATGTGTTTTGGGCTAATGCACCTAAAACCAGATTAAATGAAGTTGGTTTGAATCCAAGATTCAAATTCAAACTCCATATGTGGTTATTTAAATGTCATTCACTTCATTTGCCCTAAACAGTAGTGATAAGTTGTTCTAACATGCATGAAAATGGTACAGATGGATTCCTTGAATTTTTCTGATAATTTTTCATATATAAATTATTTAATTTGGAGTTACGGTTGAATTTTTATGATTTATTGAAGTTTTAGGCATTTTCTGGAATTAATAAATCATTTAAGAATTATTTAGATTCCAGAAAACATTTACTGCGTCAGCAGTGCGTCACCGTGACGTCAGCAAGTCAACAGGGGTCGGTCAGGGTCAAACCTGACGTGTGGGGTCCACACGTCAGTGTCTCAGTCAACTAACCAGGTTAGTTAGCCCTAACTAACTTAGTTAGCCGGGCGGGGCCCGCATGTCACTGACCTATCTAATTAGCTAGGTTAATTAGCGCTAACTAATCTAACACTAATCTAGCAGGTGCCTGGGCCCACACGTCAGGGGGGTCAAACCCCGGGTCAAACCCGCCGGAGTTGACCCGCGGCTTGTCGCCGGCGACGCCAGCAACGGCGGAGGGCATCGGAAACGCTCTTTCGGCGACCAAATCGGCGACTGAGGGGCTCTACGCGTAGCTGGGAGTCGCCCGCATCCATCTGTGCAAACGGCAGGGGCTGAGGTGGCCCGAGCTCACCGGAACAGGGCCCGCGGCGGCGACCGGAGTTCGGGCCAGCACCGGCACGGGGCTACGCTTGGCGAGCGAGCGAGCTGAGAGGCTGGGCAGCACCTGCTAGTCATGGGGAGCACTAAGAGCAGCTCAGTGGGGCCAGGGGAGCACGTTGGCTATGCGTGCAGCAGCAATGGCGGACGGTGGCTACGGTGCTCGTGGGGAACGGCGCTACGACACGGAGGGGAGCATGCTGAGTTAGGGGAGAGGGTCAGTGACTCACGGCGATGACGAGGGGACGCTCGGCGAGGTCGGGGACGGTCCGGAGCCGGCGAATTTGACGAAGATGGCCGGCGGGTCCGAGGTAGAAGACGACGGCGATGGCGGCGATGCAGGGCTTCCGGAGGGCTGTGGATCGGTGGGGAGGAAGAGGGGGTCGAGGCGGAGCTCCTGGGTGCATCGGCGAGGCTAGGGGTGGCCGGTGGCCATGGGTACGGCGACGATGACGGCGAGCTCCGCTCGGTCACGGGAGGGGAAACAGAGGAGCGAGGGGGTGGGAGGTCCAGAGAGCGAGGAAGAAGTGAGAGGGGGTCGGGGACGTCTCCGTGGCGTCGCGAGGAAGTCGGGGAGGCTGCCACGGCGAAGCAGGAGGTGGCCGGCGTCGGCGCGCGTGCGTCCAGCACGCAGCTGCTTCGGGGCGAGGGGGGGAGGAAGATGACTGGCAGCTGGGCTGCACAGTAACGGGCCGCGCAGAAGCTGGGCCGGCTACAGGTAAGTGGCCCAGGTACGGGTCTTTCTCTCTCTCTCCTTTTCTAATTATCTCAGTTTTCTATTATTTTGTAAATTTAGGGCTTTATTAAAAATACTCAGACACTTTCAAAAATCATGAAACTAATCATGGCTACTGTTTAGAATATATCCAACAGTAAACATTTTAGTTTATGATTATTTGAGCATTTGAAATATTTAATAGCATTTGAATGCCCAAATGAAAATACTATATGATTTAATTCAGTGACCAAATATGTCCTGCAAAAATATAAACCATTTTTGGTAGATGCTTCCACCTCAAACCAGAAATGTTGAACATTTTTAGAGGACATTTTGAGTTCAATGAAAAAGGTTTTATTTTGACCCTAGTTGAATTCATTTGGTGCTAGGGCTTAGTCAATCCCCATCTCAGGTTTAAATGAAATTTAAACATGATGTAACACTCTAATGCATGCACTAGGCATTGTCAGAACTAGGGATGTGACAAATTTACAAATATTAATTTCGACTTTATTTGCAAAATCTCTCTGAAATTTAGTAAAATGGGCATAACTTTTGCATACGAACTTGGATTAAAAAGTTTTTCATATGAAAATTCATCTACTCGAAAAGTTACATAGGAATTGAACCAGGGGAACATGTTCAACATCTTCAAAATCCCCAAAAACCTAACAGAACGAAATATACGGGGCTTTTAAGATCTAGAGGGGGGGAATGAAAAAAATTCAAACTTACTAGTGGCGCACCATTTGCTAGGTGCGCCACTAGTAACAGAAAAAAATTGGTTTAAAAAAATTGGAATTTTTTTCAAAATATGATACGTAATATGACCGAGAGTTTGAAATATTTTTTGAAAATTTCATCACACTCATGAACATGAACAAAGTACTAGACATCAACAAGGTTTAATAGGATTGATATGATAGGTATATCAACAAGTGTCTGTGAAGTGAGCTGGTGCTGGGGTTGGCTAGAACTGCGAAGTTAAAGCGTGCTCGGGCTGGACTAGTGTGAGGATGGGCCACCTTCCGGGAAGTTTGACCATGGAGTGCGATTTGACTTGAGATTAAGCATATTGACCTGAGATTAAGCCATAGTGACCCGAGATTAAGAAAAAAACGAAAAAAAAATCTTAATTTTTTTTTGAAAAAAATTGTTAGTAATGGCGCACTTCTATGTGGTGCGCCATTACTAAGTCAGATAGTAATGGCGCACCAGATAGGCCTAGTAATGGCGCACCTCTAGTGCGCCATTACTATTTTGTTACTAATGGTGTGATAATAGTGGCACACCTGTAGTGCACCATTAATGGCAAAAACAGGTGCGCCACTAATTAGCCTTTTCCTAGTAGTGCATGTTCCTCTGACTATGAGATTATGCAACTCCCGAATACCGGAGGAACATCTTGTGCGCTATCAAACGTCACAAAGTAACTGGGTGATTATAAAGATGCTTTACAGGTGTTTCCAATGGTGTTTGTTGAGTTGGCATAGATCGAGATTAGGATTTGTCACTCCGTCTCTGGGCCCTCTCGGTAGTGCACATCACTATAAGCCTTGCAAGCAATGTGACTAATGAGCTAGTTGCGGGATGATGCATTACGAAACGAGTAAAGAGACATGCCGGTAACGATATTGAAGTAGGTATTGAGATACCGACGATCGAATCTCGGGCAAGTAACATACCGATGACAAAGGGAACAACGGATGTTGTTATTTGGTTTGGCCGATAAAGATCTTCGTATAATATGTAGGAACCAATATGAGCATCCAGGTTCCGCTATTGGTTATTGACCGAAGATGAGTCTCGGTCATGTCTACATAGTTCTCGAACCCGTAGGGTCCGCACGCTTAACGTTCTGTGACGATTTGTATTATGAGTTATGTGATTTGATGACCAAAGTTTGTTCGGAGTCTCGGATGAGATCGAGGACATGACGAGGAGTCTCAAAATGGTCGATACATAAATATCGATATATTGGAAGGCAATATTCGGACATCGGAAAGGTTCCGAGTGATTTGGGTATACGGGAATTTGTATTGGGCATTAATGGGCCATACGGGAAATGAGAGAAAGGCCTCAAGGGTGGCCGTGTCCCTTCCGCATGGATTGGTCCGAATTGGACTAGGGAAATGGGGCGCCCCCTTCCTTCCTTCTCCTTCACCCTTCCCTTTTTCCTATTCCATGTGGGAGGTGGAATCGTACTAGGACTAGGGAGTCCTAGTAGGACTCCACACTTTGGGCACGCCCTATGAGGGCCGGCCTCCTCCTCCCTCCATCATTTATATACGTGGCCAGGGGGCACCCCATAGACACACAAGTTGATAATTGATCCCTTAGCCTTGTATAGTGCCCCCCTCCACCATAATCCACCTCGATCATATCGTAGTGGTGCTTAGGCGAAGCCCTATTCCGGTAGCATCATCATCACCGTCATCATGCCTTCGTTCTGACGAAGCTCTCCCTCGACACTCAGCTGGATCGAGAGTTCGCGGGATGTCACCAAGTTGAACGTGTGCAGATCGCGGAGGTGTCGGACTTTCGGTACTAGGATCGGTTGGATCGTGAAGACGTACAACTACATCAACCGCATTGTCATAACGCTTCTGCTTACGGTCTACGAGGGTACATGGACAACACTCTTCCCTTCTCGTTGCTATGCATCACCATGATCTTGCGTGTGCGTAGGAATTTTTTTGAAATTACTGCGTTCCCCAACATTGGCATCCGAGCCAGGTCTATGCATAGTTGTTATATGCACGAGCAGAACACAAAGGAGTTGTGGGAGTGGGTATATACATATTGCTTACTGTCACTAGTTGATTCTTGATTTAGCAGCATTGTTGGATGAAGCGGCCCGGACCAACATTACGCGTACGCTTACGCGAGACTAGTTCTACCAACGTGCTTCACACACAGGTGGCTAGTGGGTGTCTGTTTCTCCAGCTTTAGATGAATCGGATTCAATAAATAGGGTTCTTTCTGAAGATCAAAAAGCAATCACTATACCGCGTTGTGGTTTTTGATGCGTAGGTAAGAACGGTTGTTGCTCAGCCTGTAGTAGCCACGTAAAACTTGCAACAACAAAGTAGAGGACGTCTAACTTATTTTTGCAGGGCATGTTGTGATGCGATTTGGTCAAGACATGATGAGATATAAATTGTTGTATGAGATGATCATGTTTTGTTAAAGTTATCGGCAACTGGCAGGGGCCTTATGGTTGTCTCTTTATTACATAAGATGCAAGCGCCATATAATTGCTTTACTTTATCACTATGCGATAGCAATAGTTGCAAAACCAATAGTTGGTGAGACGACCATGTGACGACATGTTGATAGAGATCAAGATGATGGAGATCATGGTGTCATGTCGGTGACGATAGAGATCATGACGGTGTTTTGGAGATGGAGATCAAAGACACAAGATGATGATGGCCATATCATGTCACATATTTTGATTGCATGTGATGTTTATACTTTATGTATCTTATTTTTCTTAGTTCAGCGGTAGCATTCTAAGATGATCTCTCACTAAATTTCAAGGTATAAGTGTTCTCCCTGAGTATGCACTATTGCGACAGTTCGTCATGCCGAGACACCACGTGATGATCGGGTGTGATAAGCTCTACGTTCACATACAACGAGTGCAAGCCAGTTTTGCACATGCGGAATACTCGGGTTAAACTTGACGAGCCTAGCATATGAAGATATGGCCTCGAAACACTGGAGACCAAAAGGTCGAGCGTGAATCAACATAGTGATGTTCACCATTTAAAACTA
Organism: Triticum aestivum; assembly: GCF_018294505.1. Taxonomy (NCBI): domain Eukaryota; kingdom Viridiplantae; phylum Streptophyta; class Magnoliopsida; order Poales; family Poaceae; genus Triticum; species Triticum aestivum. The sequence continues at coordinate 117,563,114 of NC_057800.1, forward strand.
CTCCATCTCCAATGATGACCGGACATGGTTTAGTTGAAATGGATCACGTGATCACTTAGATGATTAGAGAGGTATCTATCTAAGTGGGAGTTCTTAAGTAATTTGATTAATTGAACTTTAATTTATCATGAACTTAGTCCTGATAGTATTTGCATATCTACGTTGTAGATCAATAGCTCGCGATTTAGCTCCCCGTTTATTTTGATACGTTCCTAGAGAAAAAATAAGTTGAAAGATGATAGTAGCAATGACGCGGACTTGGTCCGTGATCTGAGGATTATCCTCATTGCTGCACAAAAGAATTATGTCCTTGATGCACCGCTAGCTGACAGACCTATTGCAGGAGCAGATGCACACGTTAGGGACATTTGACAAAGGTCAATATGATGACTACTTAATAGTTTAGTGCACCATGCTTTACGACTTAGAACCGGGACTTCAAAACGTTATGAATGCTACTAAACATACAAGATGTTCTAAGACTTGAAATTCGTATTTCATACTCATGCTCGTGTCGAGAAGTATGAGACCTCTGACAGTACGTTGCCTACAAGATGGAGGAGAATAGCTCAACCAGTGAGTATGTGCTCAGATTGTCTGGGTACTACAATTGCTTGAATCAAGTGGGAGTTAATCTTCCAGATAAGATAGTAATTGATAAAGTTCTCTAGTCACTATCACCGAGTTACTAGAACTTAGTGATGAACTATAATATGCAAGGGATGGTGAAAACGATTCCCGAGCTCTTCGTGATGCTGAAATCGATGAAGGTAGAAATCAAGAAAAGCATCAAATGTTGATGCTTGACAAAACCACTAGTTTCAAGTAAAAGGGCAAGGGAAAGAAAGGGAACTTCAAGAAGAATGTCAAGCAAGTTGCCACTCCCATGAAGAAGCCCAAAGATAGACCCAAGCCTGAAACTATGTGCTTCTACTGCAAAGAAAATGGTCACTAGAAGTAGAACTGCCTTAGATACTTGGCGGATAAGAAGGATGGCAAAGTGAACAAAGGTATATTTGATATACATGTTATTGATGTGTACTTTACTAGTGTTTATAGCAACCCATCAGTGTTTTATACTTGTTCAGTTGCTAAGAGTAGTAACTCGAAACAGGAGTTGCAAAATAAATAGAAACTAGTAAAGGGCGAGGTGCTGATGAGAGTTGGAAGTGATTCCGAGGTTGATAAGATCACCATCGCACACTCCCTTTACCTTCGGGATTAGTGTTGAACCTAAAATAAATGTTATTTGGTGTTTGCGTTGAGCATAAATATGATTGGATCATGTTTATTGCAATACGATTTTTGTCAGGTGGTAGGTGCGACATATGCCAGCGGGTGGCTTATCGTTGTGGGAGCCAGTAAAACATCGCCGGTGCCTGGAAACGAGATGAGGTGAAGACATGCATGCCAGTGAATCTTACCCAGCTTCGGGGCTCTCCGTGGAGATAACACCCCTACTGCTGCTCTGCGGGGCCTCCACATGATCACTAGATGAACAAGTAGCTACACGATGCTCCTTGAGCTGTTTAACGAGAGGAGGAAGAAGGGCTCTGCTTGCTCTCTTCTCCTCCCTACGTGGTGTCTAAAACTAGCAGGGATCAACCCTTTGCATGGGTGTCCCAGGGGGTTTATATAGGCCTACCCCCTGGGGGTACAATGGTAATCCGGCTGGGCGTGGGGCCCAGCCGTCTGTGTCTTCGCTCTCCGGCTGCTGGGGCCCGCCGGCTGGTGGGTCTCGCCGGCTGCCGGCTCCCTGGTCGACAGGCAGGCCCCACTGTCCAGGGCCTTGTCGGTGGCTGGTTACTGTTGCTCAATCTTGGTGACGAGGGCTTCGCCGAGGTAAGCATGGCTACAGTGCTACCGTCCGGCGGTGACCACTGTAGCCTCACTGCGTCTTGTCTCCTTAATGGGGCGTCTCCTTCGAGGGGGTGGCAAGCTGGCTGGAGAGAGCTGGCTCCGTCTCGGGCTGACTGGGGGAGGCCAGGCCGCCTTCAGGTGTCTCTCTGCCTGAAGGGGCCCACCGCCCGTGGGCCGTACTGGTAGCCCGTCGTGGATGACATCAGGGTCAGTGTGGCAACAGTGCCGCGCCGGACGGGTCAAGGCCACCCATATGGCACACTGTGCCAGGCGCGCTCCGGGATTCGGGGGTGGCAGGCTTCATTGTAGCCACGCCCCGTCACATCGCCGTTATGTGGATGCAGACTTCGGGGGTACGGTCTTGACCGCTTTTTGGGAGCCGGCTCCTTGGAGTCGGCCTTCTTGCAGCCGGCTCCTCGGAGCCGACCCTCCCGCGGCTTTCTTCATGAGGGATGAAGTCGGTCCGCCTTCCAATAGCCGGCCTGGGAGACAGCCGGCCAGGGGAAGGCGGCCCCATGTCTTGGATTCTTGAGAGCCGGATCGGCTCGTAATTTTTTCAGAAAGGCCGGGGAGAGCCGGCTAGGCTACCCGTGGTCACTTACTCCGACAGTTATTCATTTAAGTCAAAGAATAATTGTTGTTCTATTTACATGAATAAAACCTTCTATGGCCATACACTTAATATAAATGGTTTATTGAATCTCGATTGTTGTAATGCACATATTCATAATATTGAAGCCAAAAGATGCAAAGTTAATAATGATAGTGCAACTTATATGTGGCACTGCCATTTAGGTCATATTGGTGTAAAGCACATGAAGAAACTCCATGCTGATGGACTTTTGGAATCACTTTATTATGAATCACTTGATGCTTGCGAACCATGCCTCATGGGCAAGATGACTAAGACTCCGTTCTCCGGAACAATGGAGCGAGCAACTGACTTATTGGAAATAATATATACTGATGTATGCGATCTGATAAGTGTTGAGGAGCGCGGCGGGTATCGTTATTTTCTGACCCTCACAGATGATTTGAGTAGATATGGGTATATCTACTTAATGAAACATAAGTCTGAAACATTTGAAAAGTTCAAAGAATTTCATATTGAAGCGGAAAATTATCTTAACAAGAAAATAAAGTTTCTATGATCTGATCGAGAGGCGAATATTTGAGTTATGAGTTTGGTCTTCATTTGAAACAATGTGGAATAGTTTCGCAACTCACGCCACCTGGAACACCACAGCATAATGGTGTGTCTCAACGTTGTAATCATACTTTATTGGATATGGTGCGATCTATGATGTCTCTTATCGATTTACCACTATCGTTTTGGGGTTATGCATTGGAGACAGCTGCATTCAAGTTAAATAGGGCACCATCTAAATCCATTGAGATGACACCGTATGAACTATGGTTTGGCAAGAAACCAAAGATGTCGTTTCTTAAAGTTTGGGGTTGCGATGCTTATGTGAAAAAGTTTCAAACTACTAAGCTTGAACCCAAATCGGAGAAGTGCGTCTTCATAGGATACCCAAAAGAAACTGTTGGGTACACCTTCTATCACAGATCTGAAGGCAAGATATTTTGTTGCTAAGAATGGATCCTTTCTAGAGAAGGAGTTTCTCTCGAAAGAAGTGAGTGGGAGGAAGAACTTGATGAGGTAATTGTATCTTCTCCCAAATTGGAAAGTAGTTCATCACAGAAATCAGCTCCAGTGATTTCTACACCAATTAGTGAGGAAGCTAATGATGATGATCATGAAACTTCAGATCAAGTTACTACCAAACCTCGTAGGTCAACCAGAGTACGGTCCACACCAGAGTGGTACGGTAATCCTATTCTAGAAGTCATGTTACTAGACCATGACGAACCTATGAACTATGAGGAAGCGATGATGAACCCAGATTCCACAAAATGGCTTGAGGCCATGAAATCTAAGATGAGATCCATGTATGAGACCAAAGTATGGACTTTGATTGACTTGCCCGATGATCGGTGAGTCATTGCGAATAAATGGATCTTCAAGAGGAAGACGGACGTTGATAGTAGTGTTACTATCTACAAAGCTTGAATTGTTGCAAAAATGTTTTCGACAAGTTCAAGGTGTTGACTACGATGAGATTTTCTCACTCGTATCAATGCTTAAAAGTATGTCCGAATCATGTTAGCAGTTGCCGCATTTTATGAAATCTGGCAAATGGATGTCAAAACTGTATTCCTTCTTGGATTTCTTAAAAGAAGAGTTGTATATGATGCAACCAGAAGGTTTTGTCGATCCTAAAGGTGCTAACAAAGTGAGCAAGCTCCAGCGATCCATCTATGGACTGGTGCAAGCATCTCGGAGTTGGAATGTATGCTTTGATAAAGTGATCAAAGCATATGGTTTTATACAGACTTGCGGTGAAGCCTGTATTTACAAGAAAGTGAGTGGGAGCACTACAACATTTCTGATAAGTATACGTGAATGACATATTGTTGATCGGAAATAATGTAGAATTTTCTGGAAAGCATAAAGGAGTGTTCGAAAAGAGTTTTTCAAAGAAAGACTGTGGGAGTCCTGGATTAGGGGGTGTCCGGGTGGCCGGACTATACCTTCAGCCGGACTCCTGGACTATGAAGATACAAGATTGAAGACTTCGTCCTGTGTTCGGAAGGGACTTTCCTTGGCGTGGAAGGCAAGCTTGGCGATACGGATGTGCAGATCTCCTACCATTGTAACCGACTTTGTGTAACCCTAACCCCCTCCAATGTTTATATAAACCGGAGGGTTTTAGTCCGTAGGACAACATACACAACAACAATCATACCATAGGCTAGCTTCTAGGGTTTAGCCTCTTCGATATCGTGGTAGATCTACTCTTGTACTACCCATATCATCAATATTGAACAAGCAGGACGTAGGGTTTTACCTCCGTCGAGAGGGCCCGAACCTGGGTAAAACTTCGTGTCCCTTGCCTCCTATTACCATCCGGCCTAGACGCACAGTTCGGGACCCCCTACCCAAGATCCGCCGGTTTTGACACCGACATTGGTGCTTTCATTGAGAGTTCCTCTGTGTCGTCGCCGTCAGGCTCGATGGCTTCTACGATCATCAATAGCGATGTAGTCCAGGGTGAGACCTTCCTCCCCGGACAGATCTTCGTCTTTGCACTGCGGGCCAATTCACTTGGCCATCTGTAGCAGATCGAATACGCCCCTGGCCGCCAGGTCAGATTTGGAAGTTTAAACTACACGGCTGACATCCACGGGGACTTGATCTTCGACGGATTCGAGCCACTACCGAGCACGCCGCACTGTCACGACGAGCATGATCTATCTCTGCCACCGAACAATGCCCTGGAGGCCGCACCCTCATCGGCTTCGACCCTTAATTCGGAGCCAACTGCGCCGATCGAGGATGGGTGGTTGGACGCAGCCTCGGGGGCTGCGATCCCAATGGCGATCGAGCCGAACACTAGCCCCACACTCTGCGAGACTCGTGACTCCAAGGAGCCGGACTCCTCTCCGGACCCCGAACCCTCCGCGCCCCTGCCGATCGAATCTGATTGGGCGCCGATTATGGAGTTTACTGCCACGAACATCTTTCAGCACTCACCTTTCGGCGATATTCTGAAGACACTGAAATCTCTCTCTCTTTATCAGGAGAGCCCTGGCCGGACTACGGTCAGCAAGGTTGGGATTCAGACGTTGAAGAAATTCAAAGCCCACCCACCACCCACTTTGTAGCCACTGTCGACGATTTAACCGACATGCTCGACTTCGACTCCGAAGACATCGACGGTATGGACGCCGATGAAGGAGACAATGAAGAACTAGCGCCTATTGGGCCCTGGAACGCCACCTCGTCATATGACGTATACATGGTGGACGCACCAAAAGATGACGACGAGGAGAGGAAGGACGCACCGAAGGCTTGTCCCCTCGAAAAGCAGTCAAAGTGGCGACGCAAGCGCCGCCCCAAATCCTGCCTCGACAGAAATAGCGATCACACAAACCCAGCGCTGGAGCAGGGCAAACCGCTGCCGGACCACGGCAATCCAGATAATCAAACCGAACAAACAAATCCTATCAAGGATAATGGTCCAGACGACATAACGCCGGACAGACACCCAGAGCAGCAGACTGCCCGTAAAAGGCTTGTTGCCACCGCGAGGAGTCTGAAAAAGCATAAGCAAAGGCTCAAGGCCGCGCAAGACACACTCCAAATCAGATGGAGTAAAATACTCAACACTGCAGCAAGGTACGGCGACAATCGCCCCTCCAAGAGCTACCCAAAGCGGAAGCTGCTACCCGAATTCGATGAGGAGGCCTCAGACCCCCACAACCAAATATCAAAGCAGCCACCTGGTCGGATAGACGACCCCTCTACCAACACAGAGCGGCATACAACGCCGCTCACAATACAATACGCGACCCATGCGAGGGCTCGCACCCAAAGGACGGCGCAACAAGATCCATCTATGGACCACGCAAGCGCGCCCCAGCATACAATGCAACACAACAAACATCCGAACAACGCGGTACACCCAGCTACAGGGGTGCCGCACACCCCCTATGTTTCACCGATGAGGTGCTGGACCATGAATTTCCAGAGGGATTCAAGCCCGTAAACATAGAGGCATACGACGGAACAACAGACCCTGGGGTCTGGATTGAGGACTACATCCTTCACATCCATATGGCTCGAGGAGATGATCTCCACGCCATCAAGTACTTACCCCTCAAGCTCAAAGGGCCAGCTCGTCACTGGCTCAAAGGCCTCCCCGAAAGCTCCATTGGAAGTTGGGAAGAGCTCGAAGACGCCTTTCGGGCAAATTTTCAAGGGACTTATGTCCGACCTCCGGATGCGGACGATTTGAGTCATATAACTCAACAGCCCGGAGAGTCAGCCCGAAAGCTTTGGAACAGGTTTCTTACTAAAAAGAACCAGATTGTCGACTGTCCGGACGCCGAAGCCTTGGCAGCTTTCAAGCATAGCGTCCGTGACGAATGGCTCGCCAGACACCTCGGCCAAAATAAGCCGAGAACGATGGCCGCATTAACAAACCTCATGACCCGCTTTTGCGCGGGTGAGGACAGCTGGCTAGCCAGATGCAGCACCAGCGACCCCAGTACATCTGAAGTTAGAGATGGAAACGGGAAATCACGGCGCAACAGCAATAACAAACGCCGGAATAAAGAAGACAGCACGAAGGGCACGGCAGTAAATGCCGGATTCAAAAGCTCTCGGCCAGGTCAAAAGCCGCCCCCTAAAGGCACCAGGGATGAACTGTCCAGCCTCAACAAAATTCTGGACCAAGTATGTCAGATCCATAGTACCCCTGGTAAACCTGCTAATCATACCCACAGAGAATGTTGGGTCTTCAAGCAGTCCGGCAAGCTCAACGCCGTACACAAGGGGGAGGATACACCAAGTGAAGACGAGGACGAGCCCCCCAAGCAAGACACGGGGGAACAAAAGAAATTTCCACCAGAAGTCAAAACAGTAAACGTGTTACACGTGATCAAGGGAAAAAACAACGCGGCACTCCCAGGAAAATATACCCAAGTGCCTGTCACCGCGAAGTCCTGCCACTGGTCGTCTCAACCGATCACTTTCGACCATCGCGATTACTCAGCAAGTATCCGACACGCAGGATGGGCTGCCCTGGTATTAGACCCAGTAATTGGCGGATATCACTTCACACGAGTCTTGATGGACGGCGGCAGTAGCCTAAACCTAATATATCAGGATACAATCCGCGGGATGGGGTTAGACCCAACACAAATTCGCCATAGCAATACTACCTTTAAAGGAGTAACGCCAGGCCCAGGGGCTCGTTGTACGGGCTCCCTCCTACTACAAGTTATATTCGGCTCCCCCGATAACTTCCGTCGCGAGCATTTAACTTTCCACATCGCTCCGTTTCAAAGTGGCTATCAAGCACTGCTCGGACGCGAAGCTTTCGCTCGCTTTAATGCAATACCACACTACGCCTCCCTCACACTCAAGATGCCCGGTCCACGTGGCATCATTACAGTGCACGGAAATATCAAGCGATCTCTGCGCGCCGAAGAGAGTGAGGCTGCCTTGGCAGCCGCACACTAAAGGCGCCCGGACCAGCGAAAGCATCCAATAGGTCGTCAAGACCTCAGACACAACTAATCGAGTCCGGCGCCGCTACTTATACCGAATAAACGGTCACACCCCTATTTGTCAATACAAGGGGCTCAACGCGCGCAGACAAGTGGCAATTTATTCTCATCTTGAATTATACATGGTTTCTTTAAAAACTATCTTTTTGCACGACAACTTTTTCACCTAAATTCCTCTCTTTTACAGACGATCATCGTGCTACACCCGTCCAGGATACGGCACAACGGAGACACAGGCGCAGACGTGCAGCAGGGACCCGCTCCAAGGATTCTTTTTAGATTAAGACCCTGCGTAAACCTTTTTTTTACTGTCTCTTGTTGATACATATCCACCGTTGAGAAGGATGCTGACGTCTTGGCATGTGGCCACGCCAGAACAATGCACGTACCTGGACACAAGGGGCTTCTTACAAAGGCCATTATTTAGGCCCGATTTATACCACAAAGACCGAATACCTTAGGGAGTGTTCGGCGTCGCGAGTTTGGCCCTATATGCATCAGCTCCGAATCATTGTCTTTGGTCAAATGTTGGGTTTGCCCGGCTCCTGTGTTTTGGTGCCTTACGTTCCGCTTTACCGGCTAAGGTAGCACCAGGAGAACTACTGCGATTGTGCCCTGGTTCATCCGGACGAGCACCTCAGTAGAGAAAGCCGAAAACTGACTGTCATGATATAGCGTGAGACTGGTCAACCACTCGATGACCTGTGGGAATGTTAGAATTCCTCCGCCTTAACGAAGGGCCGTTTTCCGGCCAGGCATGTACGCACCCCGAGATCGGGAGAGTGCGGAGCCACCAGGGGCTATCTAGTAGCCCCACTGTCAAACTCCTATGGCTAAGTGAAAGTGCTAAAGCATTATAGTCCGGTTGCCTCGCTCGCTCCGCTATCACCTCCTTAATAGGACCAAGACGTTGGGTTAAGTGTGAACGCGTGTTTTTGCGAGCACCTCCGCATTATATGCGTGAGGGTTGAAGCCGACGGCTGCAATCTTTCAGGTTATACACGTGTATACATAAACGGCCGCCCAGGAGGCATCATATTACTTTCAGGCAAAAGTATAAAAATAGCCTTATAAAAATTATAAAAGCATTTCGCTTACAATGAGATTACATATCACTCAAGCATAATATTTTTTGAGCACTGGGTCTCTATCAAATGAGCACCCTCAAGAACTTCGTCAAAGTAGTGCTCAGCAGCCCTTCGACCTATGGCCGAATCCCGCGCTGCAACAGTGGTAGCATCCATCTCTGCCCAGTATGCTTTAACACGGGCAAAGGCCATCTGTGCGCCTTCTATGCACACCGACCTCTTCATTGCATTAATGCGCGGCACCACGTCAAGGAATTGCTGCACCAAGCTGAAATAGTTGTTCGGTTTTGACCTTTTCGGCCATAGCTGGTCCACAACAGACCTCATGGAAAGTCAGGACAACCTATTTAGTTTGGCCTATTCAGCTAATTGGTCAGTCAATGAAAGCGGACGCTCAGGAGAATGGAATTGTCTCCAAAACAGCTGGTCTACTTCACGGTCCGTCTGACCCTGGAAATACTTGGCTGCATCGACAGCGCTCGCCGCCAAATCCATATATACATCCTACGAACTCCACAGCCGATCCAGAGGGGCATACCATGGATCTCCGAACTTCCTCCGCAACATAATGGATTTCCCAGCTACAATATCCTCGGCTTCCCACAGCTCCTCCTTCTTTGCCCTCATAGCAGAGTGGAGGTCCTTTTTCGTCGCAGCAGCCTTCTCAAGGTCCGATGCCTTCGCTTGGTTTTCCTTTTCCAGAACCCGGAAAAGGTCGGCGGCGGCTTTTAATTCTATGGCCATCTTGGCCATCTAATCTCGGCTCTCGCCATGCGCGGCCTTATCGGCTTGCAACTCTTCGGCCTCCTTCAAAGCAGCCGCATTACCCAACCTCGCTTGTTCCTTGGCTTGGGCAAGTTCTGCCCGCAAGGCTTCAACAGTGGCAGCTCCATCTGCAGTCACAACATATTCAAGATACTGGCATCATGCTGCTCTTTCTATGTGGCCCTTACCAGATAATGACACTTACCCTGTGCCTCGTCAAGCCTTTTGTTAACAAGCTCAATGTCGGCGTCTGCCGCATCCAACTGCCGTACTAAATGGGCAAATTCGCTAGTCCGGCTAGCCATCGGAGCTTCCATCACCTGCACATAAAGGTAGTATGGTTATTACCTAGGAATACGATCCTTTGTTCGCCGTCGTTTCCGAAGACAACTAGAGTCTCAGGGGCTACTATCTACACAGGGTACACCTAGCATGTGCAGGACTATCATACATTCTTTTACGTACCTCAAAGCCTGTCAGTAGACTCATAAAAGCTTCATGCAATCCACTTTCGGCGGATGATATCCTCTCCATCACCATATTCATCAGCACACGGTGTTCATCTGAGATGGCCGCTCGCCCCACCAACTCCCTTAGAACATCCGATCGCACACTATACGGTGCCGGACTCTTTTGTCTGCTCTCTTTGGGAGCCGGACACTGGGAGCTTCGGGGGTCAATGGGATTATCTTCCGGTCTCACCGGACTCGGAGAGGCCCTCCGCGACGACACTTCAGGGTCACCCGCTTCTGGAGCGGAGGAGTCCGGAGGAGGCGTCTCGCTCTCCATCATCTCTGGAAGGAGATCCCCCGAAGACGAGCTCATTTGAGAGGGGCTAAGGCCCGAACTGCAAAAATATATGCGGTGGTTATTTTCTCAGAAGAAAAAGATGGCATATTTGTACTTTTAAAGTATTTCGGGTCACTTACGACTCGCGGGAGAATTGATCCCCCCGCGGACTTTGCGCTGCAACAGCACCCCCCAAGGTAGGACCCTCTGTGGGAGACTTCTTCTCCCGTTTGGAAGCTTCGGCTTCCAAATCCCCGGACGCAGTCCTTTTCCTCTTCTGGTCGTCTTCCTTCATGGAGACGCTCGCTCCCTCGGCTAGAATGGGCAGCGTTGGGGGCCCGTGTCCGCCCGCATTATCCTCCACAGTATCTTCCTTCAAGGGCTCCGGGCAAGGTGCGGTCTGGAGCATCTTTTCCAATACCGGATTTTCCAAACCCTCAGGGAGGGGGCCAAACACCGAATCAACTTCGCCTTTGTTAGCCAGTCCTGGTCAAAAAGCAAACTCTCAGAAATAACTTCGTAACAAAGGAGAGATAGTATGTTCGGCCGGAAGATGCCTTACCTGTTCGGTGGCGCGGTTACTACTCAGGCCCACGTCCTTGGTGATTTCCGGACACTCCACCTGAGGTCCGAAGAATGACTTGTACATCTCCTCGTGCGTCAGGCCGAGAAAATTTTGAATGACACGCGGTCCCTCGGGATTGAACTCCCACAGGCGAAGAGGTCGGCGTTTGCAAGGCTGGACTTGACGAACCAGCATAACTTGTATTACCGCAACCAAACTGAAATCTCCATTGAAGAGATCTCGAATGCAGCTTTGCAGTATAGGCACGTCCTTGGCTGGACCCCAGCTCAGACCTCTGCTGATCCATGACATCAGCTGTGGTGGAGGGCCCGAGCGGAAAACAGGGGCGGGCCGCCCACTTGGCACTTCTAGGAGCCGTGATGTAGAACCACTCCTGTTGCCACAATTCAGACACCTCTGGGATGGAACCTTTGGGCCACGGAGCTCCCGTCATCTTGCGTATTGAGGCACCTCCACACGCTGCGTGTTGCCCCTCGATCATCTTCGGCTTCACTTCGAAGGTCTTGAGCCATAGGCCAAAGTGAGGGGTAACCCGGAGGAAGGCCTCGCACACGACAATAAATGTCGTGATATGAAGAAAGGAGTCCGGAGCTAGATCATGGAAGTCTAGCCCGTAGTAAAACATCAAACCCCTGACGAAAGGATCCAGAGCAAGGCCTAGACCTCGGAGGAAGTGGGAGACGAACACGACGTTCTCGTTGGGTTCGGGGGTGGGGACGGCCTGCCCTCGGGGAGGCAGCCGATGCAAAATCTCGGCGGTCAGATATCTGGCCTCCCTCAACTTTTTGATGTCTTCTTCCGTGACGGAGGAAGGCACCCATCGGCCTTGAAGGCTAGATCCGGACATGACTGAAGGTTCGGAGCACCTGACCTGAACTTTGGGCGCTTGAGCTTGAGGTGGGGGAAGGATTCGATTGAGCACGGGAGGGAAAAATAAAAGCCTTGTCCCTTTATAAAGAGGGTGAATATCAAGCGTCCTCTCCGTGTCCGTTTGGACTTGCCTATAATCTAGGAGTCCTAGAAGCGGTTGGGTTACCCACGCCCGTATTGATGAGAATCCCGGAATAAGGGGACACGATCTCTGCTTTAACAAGACGTGCCAAGGAAACCGCCTCGCATGACGCGCTGAGGTGGGATAATGAAACGACTCGGATAAAGGCTTGGCCGTGGTGTGTCACACTACGGAATACGTCAGCAGATTAGATTTGTGTAAATATTATTCTCTCTATGGCAATATGTGGAAACTTATTTTGCAGAGCCGGACACTATCTTTGTGTTCAAAATCTTCTATGAAGTACTTGGAGGAGGAACCCGCCTTGCAATGCCGAAGACAATCTGCGCGCCGGACTCATCGTCATTGAAGCCTGGTTCAGGGGCTACTGAGGGAGTCCTGGATTAGGGGGTGTCCGGATGGCCGGACTATACCTTCAGCCGGACTCCTGGACTATGAAGATACAAGATTGAAGACTTCGTCCCGTGTCCGGAAGGGACTTTCCTTGGCGTGGAAGGCAAGCTTGGTGATACGGATGTGCAGATCTCCTACCATTGTAACCGACTTTGTGTAACCCTAACCCCCTCCGGTGTCTATATAAACCGGAGGGTTTTAGTCCGTAGGACAACATACACAACAACAATCATACCATAGGCTAGCTTCTAGGGTTTAGCCTCTTCGATCTCGTGGTAGATCTACTCTTGTACTACCCATATCATCAATATTAATCAAGCAGGACGTAGGGTTTTACCTCCATTGAGAGGGCCCGCACCTGGGTAAAACTTCATGTCCCTTGCATCCTATTACCATCTGGCCTAGACGCACAGTTCGGGACCCCCTACCCGAGATCCGCCGGTTTTGACACCGACAAAGACCTCGATGAAGCTGCTTACACATTGAGCATCAAGATCTATAGAGATAGATCAAGATGCTCAATAAGTTTTTTCAATGAGTACATACCTTGACAAGATTTTGAAGTAGTTCAAAATGGAACAGTCGAAGAAGAAGTTCTTGCCTGTATTGCAAGGTGTGAAGTTGAGTAAAGACTCAAAACCCGACCACAACAGAAAATAGAAAGAGAATGGAAAGTCATTCCCTATGCCTCAGTCATAGGTTCTACAAAGTATGCTATGTTGTGTATCAGACTATTGTGTACCTCACGATAAGTTTGGCAAGAGGGTGCAATAGTGATCTAGGAGTGGATCACTGGACAACCGTCAAAAATATCCTTAGTGGAATAAGGAAATGTTTCTCGGTTATGGAGGTGACAAAGAGTTCATCGTAAAGAGTTACGTCGATGCAAGCTTTGCCATCGATCTAGATGACTCTAAGTCTCGATCTAGATACATATTGAAAGTGGGAGCAATTAGCTAGAGTAGCTCCGTGCAAAGCATTGTAGACATAAAAAATTTGCAAAATACATACGGCTCTGAATGTGGCAGACCCGTTGATTAAATTTCTCTCACAAGCAAAACATGATCACTCTTTGGGTGTTAATCACATAGCGATGTGAACTAGATTATTGACTCTAGTAAACCCTTTGGGTGTTAGTCACATGGAGATGTGAACTAATCACATAAAGATTTGAACTACTGGTGTTAAATCACATGACGATGTGAACTAGATTATTGACTCTAGTGCAAGTGGGAGACTGAAGGAAATATGCCCTAGAGGCAATAATAATTTTTTTATTTATATTTCCTTATATCATGATAAATGTTCATTATTCATGCTAGAATTGTATTAACCAGAAACTTAGTACATGTGTAAATACATAGACAAATAGAGTGTCCCTAGTATGCCTCTACTTGACTAGCTCGTTAATCAAAGATGGCTAAGTTTCCTAGCCATGGAAATGTGTTGTCATTTGATGAATGGGATAACATCATTAGAGAATGATGTGATGGACAAGACCCATCCGTTAGCTTAGCATAATGATCGTTCAGTTGTATTGCTACTGCTTTCTCCATGACTTATACATGTTCCTCTGACTATGAGATTATGCAACTCCCGAATACCGAGGAACACCTTGTGTGTATCAAACGTCACAACGTAATTCTGTGATTATAAAGATGCTCTACAGTGTTTCCAATGGTGTTTGCTCAGTTGGCATAGATCAAGATTAGGATTTGTCACTCCGTCTATCGAAGAGGTATCTCTGGGCCCTCTCGGTAATGCACATCACTATAAGCCTTGCAAGCAATGTGACTAATGAGTTAGTTGCGGGATGATGCATTACGAAATGAGTAAAGAGACTTGCCGATAACGAGATTGAACTAGGTATTGAGATACCGGCGATCCAATCTCGGGCAAGTAACATATCGATGACAAAGGGAACAGCGTATGTTGTTACGCGGTTTGACCGATAAAGATCTTCGTAGAATATGTAGGAACCAATATGAGAATCGAGGTTCCGCTATTTGTTATTGACCGGAGATGAGTCTAGGTCATGTCTACATAGTTCTCGAACCCGTAGGGTCCGCACGCTTAACATTCTGTGACGATTTGTATTATGAGTTATGTGATTTGATGACCGAAGTTTGTTCACAGTCCCAGATGAGATCGAGGATATGACGAGGAGTTTTGAAATGGTCGAGACATAAAGATTGATATATTGGAAGGCTATATTCGGACATCAGATAGGTTCCGTATGATTCGGGTATTTTTTGGAGTACCAGAGAGTTACGGGAATTTGTATTGGGCCTTAATGGGCCATACGGGAAAGGAGAGAAAGGCCTCAAGGGTGGCCACGCCCCTTCCCCATGGACTGGTCCGAATTGGACTAGAGAAAGGGGGCGCCCCCTTCCTTCCTTCTCCTTCTCCCTTCCCTTTTTCCTATTCCATTTGGGAGGTGGAATCCTACTAGGACTAGGGAGTCCTAGTAGGACTCCACACTTTGGGAGCGCTCTATGAGGGCCGGCCTGCTCCTCCCTCCATCCTTTATATACGTGGCCAGGGGCACCCCATAGACACATAAGTTGATAATTGATCCTTTAGCCGTGTGCGGTGCCCCCCTCCACCATAATCCACCTCGATCATATCGTAGCGGTGCTTAGGCGAAGCCTTGTTCCGGTAGCATCATCATCACTGTCATCACGCCGTCGTGCTAACGAAGCTCTCCCTCGACACTCAGCTGGATCGGGAGTTCGTGGGACGTCCAAGAGCTGAACATGTGCAGATCGCGGAGGTGCCATACTTTCGGTACTAGGATCGGTTGGATCGTGAAGACGTACGACTACATCAACCTCGTTGTCATAACGCTTCCGCTTACGGTCTATGAGGGTACGTGGACAACACTCTTCCCTTCTCATTGCTATGCATCACCATGATCTTGCATGTGCGTAAGATTTTTTTTAAATTAATGCGTTCCCCAACACCCTCCACCTCTAAGGAGCCTCCTGGACGTTCACCTCATCTATCGCGCCACCTCCATCCCCATAGCACTGTCTTGACCTGCCCCGCCGCTGCATTTTATCTTTTATTCGATCTCAGGGGGCTGCCGGTGCTCGCTACCGAGCAGCCATGACGGGTCTCCATAGACGGCACCATCGCCAGCCACTTCATCCACGACATCTCTCCCCCATGTAGTTGCTTCCTTGGTGGTGACTTCCACACCGGCACTAGCTGCAGCTGCTCCGGCCCTCGCTTGCGCAGCTGCTGATGCTACTGCTTTGACTCTCGCTTGCGCTGCGGCTTTGTTCTTGCTGTCAGTCGTGCTGCTGCACTGCTCTTGCTTTCGTTTGTGCTACTGCTCTACTCTGCTATTGCTGTCAATCACGCTGCTGCTCCGCTCTTGCTCTCGTTCGTGCTGCTGCTCTGCTCTTTCTCTTGCTCGTGCTGCTGCTGCACGACCTCCGGCAGCTACAAGAGTTGCTGCTTTAGCACTCGCTCGTGGTGCTGCTACATGACTTGCTCTCTGCTAGTGCATTCCCTGCTCGAGCGACTGCTGATTTAGATCATTGCTTCTCTGCTACTATTTCTCGGACGCCCTAAACATCTATTGCAATGCTTTGCTACTAGTTCAATCAGTTCCGATAGTAAAATTCAGTTTCATCAGTTAAGTTTAGAGTGAACAGTATTTACAGCATCTATCGGAGCGGTCGTGGCGCGGCTGATGCGTTTTATATATAGCACTTTTTGGTGATGTATTTTACATCATCTATTCTAGATGATATTAGAGTCTCACTTAAGATTCACGTTGCATGTCTTGTCCTGCTTCAGCCTCGCCGCCGTACACCTCCCCGGACCTGCTCCAACAATGGAACCGCCCATCACAGCGGAGCAGTACCCTCGGCGCTGTTTCCAGAGGCCTCAGATCTTCTTCCCCGCCTCCAACAGTCACACCAGCATCACCATCCTCCACGTCCAACCCAATGATGCTGAGGTCGACAAGGCTATGCCAAAGAGGTTGTACACTCCTTGCATCACTTTGTTACTCTGCATTCATGTCGATCCCTCTGGGATCCTTTGCTATGGAACTACTATGGTACTACTATTCGTGCATTTGGTTAGAAGGAGTGGAGCAAAGCAAAACTGGAGAATTTTTTCCTTTGGTGTCTCTTTCAAATAAAAAACGTAGGAATTTTAATATCCACTTGGACGTCATTTTCAAATTAATATGCATGAAGAACATGACTAATTGCATTTCTGGCATAATAAGATTCTTATTTTTTTTCATTTTCACGTGGTTTGTCTTTAATTTGACCATGTTTCTCCATTCCTGTGTCCTTCCAATTCATGTGCACCAAACACCCAGGTTGACAGAAATCCTATGTTTCCAAATGCTCTGATTTGCACGTGCATTCCTATCCCATTCCTATGTTTTTCCTGTCCCTACGTTTATAGAATCCTCCAATTCTAAGGAGCCCTTACAGATTACTTCATTTTCAAATAGGCATCAAAGAAAACTCTGTGTGTTATGTCCTACTCTAGCCGTGCCGTCATCCACCCCATCTGAGGTGCACCATCGAGAGAAGCGTTCACTGCAGCAGAGACTCCCCCTGCAGACTTTCTTTCGCCGCCTCAGATCATATTCCCCGTTGCTGGCAGCCACACCAACTATATTACCATCATCGACTAAGCAGACGAACCTAAGGACTACATAGTTCCGGAAGAGAGGTCGCACTCTTTCGTGTTTGCTTACGTTATACATCGGTTATTATTACCTGCTACTTTATCGTTCAAACTTGAGTTTTAAAATGCTGTGGAGCACATATCAAGGCAGCAACGAATAGTATATGTCTACTATCTGGTTCATCTAGGGTCTTCTATGTGGTTCATGTTGGGTGGGTAACAAACAGTAGATGATCCATTGCCTATCTTTTTAAACTGAAGCTATAATGTACCTGCTATCATTAGTTTTGGATCTATCCACTCATTTTCTACCATCAGTCTCGATTTCTACATGCACCCCTTAGGCCTTACATAATCTAACTATGTTTTTTATTATGCATGTCAGTTATTGTACACAATCGTACTCAACATGTAGAGAAAAAGAGAAGACTGTTGCGTGTGAATATAATGTCATGTAGATGCCACTCCATGGTGGGCAAAGTGGGGCCCCCCTCCCGCCATTCCATATTGTATTCCAGAGGAAGATAACTATTCAGATGGGGATTCAGAGGGAGCCGAGCACTCCTATTTACCACCTGAGGAGTTTGCTCTAACCTGGCATGTTGATGTTGGTCATATCATGCATATGGCGCCTCACATTCCTTACATTATACATCTTATATTTCATCATCTTAGTTTAGATTTGCTTTGTGTGAATGCCACCTGTTTGGTTTCTATATCATACTCCCACTGTTCCTAAATATTTGTCTTTTTAGAGATTTCAACAAGTGACTACATATGGAGCAAAATGAGTGAATCTACACTCTAAAATATGTCTATATATATCTGTATGTGGTAGTCCATTTGAAATCTCTAAAAAGACAAATATTTAGGAACGGAGGGAGTATATGGGAATAATGCAATGCCATCTTCTTTGCCAGGCATAATATACGTGAATCATGCAATCCCATCCTGTTTAGCCAGTCATCGTATATGTGAATTGTATCGTGCCATATTTTTTTCATAATGTATTCCATTTGTCCACAATGTTTATACATTCATGTACTCTTCCTGTGCATCAGCCATTTGAGTCGGTCATGGGAAAATCTGGAGTGAAAATAAGGTCTTTTGAGAAGTTAGTGCTACCTGTCGATGCAGATTTCTTGATGGATACAGATAGATCCTCAGAGGAGGATTCAGAGATAGATGACCAGTCATATCCCCCCCCCCCCGAAGGTGCGTGCTCTAACTTGGCAGGGTTATATTGCTCATATCATGCATATGGTGTCTTGCATTGCCGTGCCATCTGCTTAGATTAGGCATGCTTTGTGTGAATGCCTCATGTTTGCTTTCTATATCAGATATGTGAATTATGCAATGCCATGTTTTTCAGCCAGTTATCATATATGTGAATTATGCACCTCCATGTAGCCAGGCATCATATATGTGAATTATCTTTTTTTCATTACGTATTCCATTCGTCGACAATCTGTGTATATTGAACTACTCTTCATGTGTATCAGCCATTTGAGCCGGTTATGGAAAAATCAGGAGTGAAAACAAGGTCTTTAGAGCAGGCAATGGTACCTGTTGAAGCATATATCTTGATGGTTACAGGTAGCTCCTTAGAGGAGGATTCAGAGACAGATGACCAGTTCTATATGACACCCGAGGTGTATGCTCTAAGTTGCAATGTTTATATTTCTCATATCATGCACATGGTGTCTTGCATTGCTTAGTTTAGACATCATATGCACAATATCGAATTATATCTTCTTAGTTTGGAGATCATACATGCGAGTGCCAGCTGCTTAGTATATGAATCAATTATGTCAGTTATATCATGCCATCATGTATACTTAGACAACATGTATGTGAATTATTTCATCCCAACCTATTTTAGAGAGACATCATATAGTTTTGTCATGTCATCCTGTTTAGATACTCATCATATGTTGAATTATGCCATTATATCCTATTAAGTTATCCATCATATATCTGAAATTGTGTCATTCTATCCTGTTTAGTTAGGCATCATATATGTGAAATTGTGTCTTGCTGTCCTTTTTGGTTAGACAACCTATATGTGAATTACCACATATGTCTATCATACAATGTCTGTACATTCAATTTCTTTTCTTGTTTATCAGCCATTTGAATTGGAGGGGGTGATGGCAGTATCTAAGGGAGCAAAAACCCGTTCTTCACAAAAGGCAGTGCTACCCGTCGATGCAGATAGAACCATGGTTGTACTGGCCCATGAACTAGCCCCACCACACATAATCGAGAGTCTTCTAGATTGCACACTTACATCATTAGACAGAGAACCAGCTACAACCCATCTAACCCCAACCCCAGCGGATAGTAACCCACTTCTATTTGACAAAGCACCATGTCCACGACAGATTACCCCCACATGAGCAGTTTGTAAAGAAAATATAGTGCCCAAAGCATGAAGACCACCACAGCGAACCCAAAATCCATGTTTAAAGCAGAAGAGCAGTTGTTCTCAGGTCAGATTCCGTAGCTATGGTCCATACTCCTTTGTTGTTGCATCACTATATTTACTCATACCAACTACTTTCGAATTTGAAGGATCTAATTGAAACTCCAATGGTGCAAAAGGTATGTTTTAAACCTATTTCTTTATCTGGATTTATGTTCTAATTTCTTGCTCTATGTTGATTTCAGTTTCAATTGTATAAACAATTATGTTCTCATGTGATGCACATTACAAGTGTTGCCAATGTTGTGTAGTTTCTCACACTTATATTATGTCTATGCTAGTGTGTCTTAAAAATATATGAGTTGAACTGTGTCTCTATCTTGATTTGGCAACATAAACTAGAATGTTATGGACAATACAATGACCATAGTACATAGATATATGTTTGTTTCATGTTGTTATCCTATCCACCTTACTACTGAACCGGTTTACCAAAATGAGTTTCGTATACTACATGCTAAACCTGTGACGTGTCTTCTTGTTCCTCTTGTAGTATGCGAACCGAATATTGGAGAAGAGCACCTCACTATGCAATGGTAGAGGAAGTAATCCAGATAAGGTTCAAGATAGTGAGACAACCCTGTTGGTCTCCAAGAAAGATGATAAAAACGATCTTGTAGACAGTGAGAAAACCCCACAGTCTTGCATTGATGTAGTGTTTGAGTTACTGGCCAGTACCGCTAGCACAAGCTCTTCAAACTCGCTGCCTAAATCACTTCAGCTTCTTCAGTCTCAGCTACAAGCTAAAAGGCATCAGTCAGTTGTGTTGCGGCAAGAAGCCAAAGGGCTGAGGAAGTCCCTGCAGAATTCAGATGCATACTTTCTTGTGCAACAGCAAGCGCTGGAGGATTTAAGCGCCAAACAAGAGAAAGTTAATAAGCTTGCTAAGCATCTTGCCAGCATTATGGGTACCCAGGATATTGTTTCTTGAGCTCTCCTGAAGTGGTTTCAGTTTTGGACTTGTTTTGTTGTAGCGTTTATTTGCACTGGTCACCAACTCTGAGAACCAGTGTATGTGATATGCTGCTTTGTTACCTATATTTGCACTAGTGGCGAACTTTGATGCCCAGTGGATGTAATATGTGTAATATCCATGATAGCCTATCGTAATTTGCTTCCTTATTTATTTCCTTGTTGTCTTGTTTATTTGTTTTCTTGTAGTCAATGCAGTTCTTGTTCTGCGGTTTGCTAGTGGCCGCAATAACCTATTTTTTAAAACTAGGCGACAATAACCATGGGCTACATATTTACTGTAGTGACCCTGGGCCTCCTACGGGCCGTAGAAACAGTGGGCCTTCTACGATGAGTAGCATCAATGGGCCTTCTATGGGCCGTATGATCGAATGGCCAAACATGGGCCACTAACGGACTGCATTTTGGGCCTTAAATGTGTTGGAGTTGAAATCGCCCGTTCATGGGCCGGCCATAACGGGCCATGGTTAATCGGCCGTATTTGATGACGCTATGAAAACGGCCCAACGGATTAACATGCCACAAACGGGCCTACTGTAACCATGGGCCGAATTTGGCCCACAAGTAGAAAAGGCCAGTAACATGCCGTAAGTAACCGAATGGTGGAAATGAGCCCAAGAATAAATGGGCCCTGAGAAGGCTGAAAGATAACATGGGCTTGAAATGGCCCAATGGAATAATGGGCCATTAATGGGTATAAAGCGATTTACTGTTCATTACGGGCCAGTTTCACCATGGGTCGTTACTGGGTCAAAAGTTACAAACTGCCTCATATGGGCCGAAAGACGTCATGGGCCATACATGGGCCAAAAGTTACAACGGGTTGGAATCATATTGGACGGCCTAGATGACGCTACTGGGCCTAATTCGAATAGGCTGTAATGGGCCCTGGGTTAGCAGGCTGTAAATGTCCTATGTGCAAATATGTTGTTAACAGGCTTTCCATGGGCCTGCTTGCTATCTTTTGACCAAGTCAAACGGGCCGACCTTTTCATAGGAATGGGCCTCTGTTGGTCCGTGCCACATGTTGATGTATCATTGGCGCATTATGTCCAATGAGTGGATGACATCTGTCCCAGCGGTGAGCCGACACGTGTTTCCTCCAGCCAATGATAATTTTACACGTGGAAAATCCCCATTGGTTCGGGCTGTTAACGGGTTATCGGATCCAAACCGGAACCCGATAGCTTAACGACGACCCGTTATGGGGGATGCCACATGTCGGTCACCCTTGACGAAAGCACTTCTATGACGCCTGATTTATCGTCATGGAAGTGGACACTTCCATGATGATACTTTTGTAATGTCATGGAACACTTCTACGACAGCACAGGTATGACTATCTTGATTCTGTCATAGAATCGTACATGTGTGACAAAAAACGTGACATACTGTGACAAACACGTATCATCAAGGAAGTGTATTTTTTTGTGGTGTAGGGAGTTATGAATGCAATCGCTTCTTGGTTGGATTCCTTCATGTTAATTTGATGCACTAGTAGAAAAAAGGGCCTAATGTTCAGCTCATTAGTCCCGGTTCGTAAATGAACCGGCACTGATGTGACCATTAGTGCCGGTTCCAACGGCTAGGCGGGCGACGCTCATTAGTCCCGGTTTGTGGCGAACCTTTAGTACCGGTTCGTACCACGAACCGGGACTAAAGAGGTGGTGGCAGGCTGGTGTCAGGCTGTGGCCCCACCAACAGCTTTAGTCCCGGTTCGTGGCACGAACCGGGACTAGAGATGCACCTTTAGTCCCGGTTTGTGGAACGAACCTGGACTAAAGACCATCCTATATAAACCGTTCGTCGAGCCCGAGCACATTTCTCTCTATTTTCGCCTTTCATTCCTTCCTCTCCTCTATTCTTCCCCATTGCTCGAGCTCATCCTTCAATTTTCCTAAAATTTGCCAAGATTTGAAGGCCTCCCATCCATCAAAGTGATCACAAAGGTTAGCAACTTTGTCCTTTCAGCTCTCATTGCTAGATTAGCTCTTGCAATGCTCAATAAGTATGATTTGTGGGTTTTAGTTTGGGAGGAATTATATGTGGTAGTTTATTTGATTTATACGGAATTTGAGCTCAAAATAACTCTTAGTTTGCATATGTAGGTGTGGTTTGCTTAGTGCCGTCCCGTCTCTGTCCAAACCACCGTTGATCGCCCGCACCGTCCCATCGCCGGCACCACCTTGTGGTGAGCCTCTTGTTCTTATCTTCTTTATATAAAAAAATCATGTTGGTGTGATTTAGATATATAGTTACTTGTATAATTATCTTACATGTACGTTGTTTGTTTTACATATTGCCATGGTCTTGATACCCGTCACCGTCGGCCCTCATCCGGTTTATGATTCGGATGTGGTATATTCTCTTTTATAACTATTTGTTGCATTTCATGTTTATGAAAAATTGTGACCATCAAGTTGACATAGATATTTTTATCTAGGAGGTATGTGAACTGGAAATTCCAACTGACCATATTGTCGAGAGGTTAAATATAGTTGAAAGTGAAAATGGGTATTTGAAATAAAAATTTAAAAGAATTGAGGAGGAGATGATGGAATTGGAGTTGCATGTTGCCGATGTCATCGATGGTCACAAGATCAAGATGGATAAAATGCGCCTGAAGATTAGAAAGACTAGAAAATATTCCATTGATATTGAGGCTTGGTATCATTATGTTGTTGGATCAATTGTTACCTTAGTTGCGATCTTGATCACGTTTGTTGTTGCATTTAAATGCTTTAGCTAGAGAGTTATATGTATGTTATTTTATGAGAATAAGTGTTGTATGAACTTTATGTATGAACTTGTATTAATTTGGTTTATTCAGTGTTGTGCAATGAAGATGAGCCGGCAATGGATGTATGATGACCGATACTCTCCCCAGTTCGTTAAAGGCGTACATACTTTTCTGCTTGCGTCTGAGGTAAACAAGCGGGTGGATGGTTTTATGTCTTGTCCATGTGCTTGTTGTAAGAATGATCACAATTACTGTAACTCAAGAACCAGTCACTGGCACCTGTTTGAGTCCGGTTTCATGGCCCGCTATAATGTTTGGACCAAGCACGGATAAAGAGGGGTTATGATGGAAGACAACGAAGAAGAGGATGACACCAACTATCCTGGCCATAGGTTCCCTGAATACGATGGTACAACAATGGGGGAAGAAGCTGAGCCGGCAATGCGGGAAGAAGCTGAAGAAGAGGCATCAGATGAGCCCACTAATGGACCTAGGTCTGGCCATTGCCGATGCAAAGAGAAACTACGCAAGTGAGAAGGAGAGGCTGAAGTTGCAACACATGTTAGAGGATCACAAGAAATTGTTGTACCTGAATTGCGAAGCTGACAAGTAAAAGTTGGGCACCACACTGAAATTGCTACAATGGAAGGCAGAGAATGGTGTATCTGACAAGGGATTCAGAAACTTGCTGATAATGTTAAAGAAGATGCTTCCAAGGACAACGAATTACCCGAGAGTACGTATGAAGCAAAGAAGGTTGTCTGCCCTCTAGGATTAGAGGTGTAGAAGATACATGCATGCCTTGATGACTGCATCCTCTACCGCGGTGAGTACGAGGATTTGAACCCGTGTCTGGTATGCGGTGCATTATGCTATAAGATCATCTGCGATGACCCTGGTGATGTCGAGGGCAAGTGCCCCAGGAAGAAGATTCCTGCGAAGGTGATGTGGTATGCTCCTATAATACCACGATTGAATCGTTTGTTCCAAAACAAAGAGCATGCCAAGTTGATGTGATGGCACAAAGAAGACCATAAGAAAGACGGGAAGTTGAGAGTACCACTGATGGGTCGTAGTGGAGAAAAATAGAGAGGAAGTGGGGGGACTTTGCAGGTGACGCAAGGAACGTATGATTTGGTCCAAGCGCAGATGGCATTAATCCTTTTGGGGAGCAGAGTAGCAATCATAGCACCTGGTGAAGGAAATATGCCCTAGAGGCAATAATAAATTTATTATTTATTTCCTTATTTCATGATAAATGTTTATTATTCATGCCAGAATTGTATTAACCGGAAACATAATCCATGTGTGAATACATAGACAAACATAGTGTCACTAGTATGCCTCTACTTGACTAGCTCATTAATCAAAGATGGTTAAGTTTCCTAACTATAGACATGAGTTGTCATTTGATTAACGAGATCACATCATTAGGACAATGATGTGATTGACTTGACCCATTCCGTTAGATTAGCACTTGATCATTTAGTATGTTGCTATTGCTTTCTTCATGACTTATACATGTTCCTATGACTATGAGATTATGCAACTCCCGTTTACCGAAGGAACACTTTGTGTATTACCAAACGTCACAACGTAACTGGGTGATTATAAAGGTGCTCTATAGGTGTCTCCAAAGGTACCTGTTGGTTTGGCGTATTTCGAGATTAGGATTTGTCACTCCGATTGTCGGAGTGGTATCTCTGGGCCCACACGGTAATGCACATCACTATAAGCCTTGCAAGCATTGTAACTAATGAGTTAGTTGCGGGATGATGTATTACGTAACGAGTAAAGAGACTTGCCGGTAACGAGATTGAACTAGGTATTGAGATACCGATGATCGAATCTCGGGAAAGTAACATACCGATGACAAAGGGAACAACGTATGTTGTTATGCGGTTTCACCGATAAAGATCTTCGTAGAATATGTAGGAGTCAATATGAGCATTCAGGTTCCGCTATTGGTTATTGACCGGAGACATGTCTCGGTCATGTCTACATAGTTCTCGAACCCGTAGGGTCCGCACGCTTAAAGTTTCGGTGACGATTGTATTATGAGCTTTTGTGTTTTGATGTACCGAAGGTAGTTCAGAGTCCCAGATATGATCATGGACATGACGAGGAGTCTCAGAATGGTTGATACATAAAGAACAATATATTGGACGACTATGTTCGGACACCGAAATGGTTACCGGAACCCCCCGGGGAGTTTTATGGGACAAGATGGGCCTTAGTGGAGAAGAGGAGGGGCGGCTATGGCAGGCCACACGCCCCTCCCCCTCTAGTCCGAATTGGACAAGGAGGGGGGAGCGGTGCCCCCCTTTCCTTCCTCTCTCTCCTTCCCTTCCTTTCCCCCTCCTACTCCAACTAGGAAAAGAGGGAGTCCTACTCCCGGTGGGAGTAGGACTCCTCCCTGGCGCGTCCTCCCCTGGCCGGCCGCCTCCTCCCCCTGGTCCTTTATATACGGGGGCAAGGGGGCACCTCTAGACACAACAATTGATCTCTTGATCTCTTAGCCGTGTGCGGTGCCCCCTCCACCATATTCAACCTCAATCATATTGTAGCGGTGCTTAGGCGAAGCCCTGCATCGGTAGCAACATCATCACCATCACCACGTCATTGCGCTGACAGAACTCTCCCATGAAGCTCTGCTGGATCGGAGTTCGCGGGACGTCATCGAGCTGAACGTGTGCTGAACTCGGAGGTGCCGTACGTTCGGTACCTGGATCGGTCGGATCATGAAGACGTACGACTACATCATCCGCGTTGTGCTAACGGTTTCGCTTTCGGTCTACGAGGGTATGTAGACTACACTCTACCCTCTCGTTGCTATGCATCACCATGATCCTGTGTGTGCATAGGAAAATTTTGAAATTACTACGTTCCCCAACAGTGGCATCCGAGCTAGGTTTTATGCGTAGATGTTATATGCATGAGTAGAACACAAGTGAGTTGTGGGCGATACAAGTAATACTGCTTACCAGCATGTCATACTTTGGTTCGGCGGTATTGTTGGATGAAGTGGCCCGGACCGACATTACGCGTACGCTTACGCGATACTAGTTCTACTGACGTGCTTTGCACATAGGTGGCTGGCGGGTGTCAGTTTCTCCAAATTTAGTTGAATCAAGTGTGGCTATGCCCAGTCCTTGTGAAGGTTAAAACAGCATCAACTTGACAAACCATCGTTGTGGTTTTGATGCGTAGGTAAGAACTGTTCTTGCTTAGCACGTAGCAGCCACGCAAAACTTGTAACAACAAAGTAGAGGACGTCTAACTTGTTTTGGCAGGGCATGTTGTGATGTGATATGGTCAAGACGTGATGAGATATAAATTGTTGTATGAGATGATCATGTTTTGTTAACCAGCACAATCCATATGGTTGTCTCTTTATTGCATAAGATGCAAGCGCCATACAATTGCTTTACTTTATCGCTATGCGATAGCAATAGTTGCAAGAGCAATAGTTGGCGATCATGGTGTCATGCCGGTGACGATAGAGATCATGACGGTACTTTGGAGATGGAGATCAAAGGCGAAAGATGATCATGGCCATATCATGTCACATATTTTTTGATTGCATATGATGTTTATCCTTTATACATCTTATTTTGCTTAGTTCGACGGTAGCATTATAAGATGATCTCTCACTAAATTTCAAGGTATAAGTGTTCTCCCTGAGTATGCACCATTGCGGAAGTTCTTCGTGCCGAGACACCACGTAATGATCGGGTGTGATAAGCTCTACATTCAAATACAACGGGTGCAAGACAATTTTGCACACGCGGAATACTCAGGTTAAACTTGACGAGCCTAGCATATGCAGATATGGCCTCGGAACACTGGAGACCGAAAGGTCGAGCGTGAATCAAATAGTAGATATGATCAACATAGTGATGTTCAGCATTGAAAACTACTCCATCTCACGTGATGATCGGACATGGTTTAGTTGATTTGGATCACTTGATCACTTAGATGATTAGAGGGATGTCTATCTAAGTGGGAGTTCTTAAGTAATATGATTAATTGAACTTTAATTTATCATGAACTTAGTCCTGATAGTTTTTGCATATCTATGTTGTAGATCAATAGCTTGCGATGTAGCTCCCTGTTTATTTTTTGATATGTTCCTAGAGAAAAATAAGTTGAAAGATGATAGTAGCAATGACGCGGACTAGGTTCGTGATCTGAGGATTATCCTCATTGCTGCATAGAAGAATTATTTCCTTGATGCACCGCTAGGTGACAGACCTATTGCAGGAGCAGATGCACACGTTATGAACGTTTGACAACGCTCGGTATGATGACTACTTCATAGTTTAGTGCACCATGCTTTACGGCTTAGAACCGGGACTTCAAAAACGTTTTGAACGCCACGGAACATATAAGATGTTCTAAGAGTTGAAATTGGTATTTCATACTCATGCCCGTGTCGAGAGGTATGAGACGTCTGACATTACTTTGCCTACAAGATGGAGGAGAATATCTCAACCAGTAAGCATGTACTTAGATTGTCTGAGTACTACAATCACTTGAATCTAGTGGGAGTTAATCTTCCAGATAAGATAGTGATTGACAGAGTTCTCTAGTCACTATCACCAAAGTTGCTAGAACTTCATGATGAACTATAATATGCAAGGGATAACAGAAATGATTCCCAAGCTCTTCGTGATGCTGAAATTGACGAAGGTAGAAATCAAGAAAAGCATCAAGTGTTGATGATTAACAAGACCACTAGTTTCAAGAAAAGGGCAAAGGGAAGAAGGGGAACTTCAAAGAGAACGGCAAGCAAGTTGCTGCTCCCGTGAAGAAGCCCAAAGCTAGACCCAAGCCTAAAACTGGGTGCTTCTACTGCAAAGGAAATGGTCACTGGAAGCGAATCTGCCCCAAATATTTGGCGGATAAGAAGGATGGCAAAGTGAACAAAGGTATATTTGATATACATGTTATTGATGTGTACTTTACTAGTGTTTATAGCAACCCCTCATTATTTGATACTAGTTCAGTTGCTAAAATTAGTAACTCAAAACGAAGTTGCAGAATGAACAGAGACTAGTTAAGGGTGAAGTGACGATGTGTGTTGGAAGTGGTTCCAAGATTGATATGATCATCATCGCACACTCCCTATACTTTTGGGATTAGTGTTGAACCTAAATAAATGTTATTTGGTGTTTGCGTTGAGCGTGAATATGATTTGATCATGTTTATTGCAATACGGTTATTCATTTGAATCAAAGAATAATTGTTGTTCTATTTACATGAATAAAACCTTCTATGGTCATACACTCAATATAAATAGTTTATTGGATCTCGATCGTAGTGATACATATATTCATAAAATTGAAGCCAAAAGATGCAAAGTTAATAATGATAGTGCAACTTAATTGTGGCACTGCCGTTTAGGTCATATTGGTGTAAAGCGCATGAAGAAACTCCATGCTGATGGGATTTTGGAATCACTTGATTATGAATCACTTGATGCTTGCGAACCATGCCTTATGGGCAAGATGACTAAGACTCCGTTCTCCAGAACAATGGAGAGAACAACTGACTTATTGGAAATAATACATACTAATGTATGCGATCTGATGAGTGTTGAGGCTCGCGGCGGGTATCGTTATTTTCTGACTTTCACAGATGATTTGAGCAGATATTGGTATATCTACTTGATGAAACATAAGTCTGAAACATTTGAAAAGTTCATATAATTTAGAGTGAAGTGGAAAATCATTGTAACAAAAATAATAAAGTTTCTACAATTTGATCGTGGAGAAGAATATTTGAGTTATGAGTTTCGTCTTCATTTGAAACAATGCGGAATAGTTTCGCAACTCACGCCACCTGGAACACCACAACATAATGGTGTGTCTGAACATCGTAACCGTACTTTATTAGATATGGTGCAATCTATGATGTCTCTTACCAATTTACCACTATCTGTTTTGGGTTATGCATTAGAGCCAGCTGCATTCATGTTAAATAGGGCACCATCTAAATCCGTTGGGACGACACCATATGAACTGTGGTTTGGCAACAAACCGAAGTTGTTGTTTCTTAAAGTTTGGGGTTGCGATGCTTATGTGAAAAAGTTTCATCCTGATAAGCTCAAACCCAAATCGGAGAAATGTGTCTTCATAGGATACCCAGAGGAGACAATTGGGTACACCTTCTATCACAGATCTGAAGGCAAGACATTCGTTGCTAAGAATGGATCCTTTCTAGAGAAGGAGTTTCTCTCGAAAGAAGTGAGTGGGAGGAAGGTAGAGCTTGATGAGGTAACTGTACCTGCTCCCTTATTGGAAAGTAGATCATCACAGAAATCTGTTTCTGTGACTCCTACACCAATTAGTGAGGAAGCTAATGATGATGATCATGTAACTTTAGATCAAGTTACTACCGAACCTCGTAGGTCAACCAGAGTGAGATCCGCACCAGAGTGGTATGGTAATCCTGTTCTGGAGGTCATGTTAATTGACCATGACGAACCTACTGAAAGTGCGTTATATCGACTAGAGGGGGGTGTGAATAGGCGATTTTTATGAAAGTCTTCAAAACATGGGAGTTTTGAAGATAAACGATAAAATTAAACCTATTACCATGCAGCGGGAGGTAGACTACACTAGGCAAACCATAGTCAAGTATTCAATGAAGTGAAAGCACAAAGACTAATAGCAGCTAGGTAGTAAGGATCAGGTAGGAAGATGTTGTGAAGACAAACAGAACACACAGTCACTCAGTGAAGACAAATGACAGAGCAAACATACAATGACTTCACAAGGAGTAACAGTAAGTAAAGTGAAGTGAAGATGAAACCAGTGACTCGTTGAAGACAATGATTTGTTGGACCAGTTCCAGTTGTTGTGACAACTGTACGTCTGGTTGGAGCGGCTAGGTATTTAAACCTTAGGACACACAATCCCGGACACCCAGTCCTGAACACGCAGCTCAGGACACCCAGTCCTCACCGTATTCTCCTTGAGCTAAGGTCACATAGACCTCGCCCAATCACTCTGGTAAGTCTTCAAGGTAGACTCCCAAACCTTCACAGACTTCGTTCACCGGCAATCCACAATGTCTCTTGGATGCTCAGAACGCGACGCCTAACCGGCTGGAGGATGCACAGTCCTCAAGTGTAATAAGTCTTCAGATCACACAGACAAGAAGACTTAAGTGATGCCCAATTCTCTCTGGCTCTGGTGGTTAGGGCTTTATCCTCGCAAGGAATTCTCTCTCAAAGGCTTCGAGGTGGGTTGCTCTCAAACGACAAAAGCCGTACTTTCAATCTGAGCAGCCAACCGTTTATGGTTGTAGGGGGTGGGCTATTTATAGCCACTTGGCAACCCGACCTGATTTGTCCGAAATGACCCTGGGTCACTAAGGAACTGACACGTGTTCCAACGGTCAGATTTCAAACTCACACGGCAACTTTACTTGGGCTACAAGCAAAGCTGACTTGTCCGACTCTGGACAAGATTCGCTCTCATTGTCTTCACTCGAAGACATAGGTTTTTGGTTTAGGCATCACTTCAGTCATTCTGACTGGTTCTCTTGGACCCCACTTAACAGTACGGTGGTTCCTATGACTCAACACAAAAGAAAAAGAACTACGAAAGATCTAAGTCTTCGAGCTCCATAGGCTTCATATCGTGTCTTCTCTTGTCATAGTCTTCAATGTGAATATCTTCATATACCACCTTTGACTTCAATGTCTTCATAAAGTTTTAGGGGTCATCTCTGGTAGTAAAACCGAATCAATGAGGGACTTCTACCTGTGTTATCCTGTAATTCTCACAAACACATTAGTACCTCAACTAGGTTTGTCGTCAATACTCCAAAACCAACTAGGGGTGGCACTAGATGCACTTACAATCTCCCCCTTTTTGGTGATTGATGACAAACTAGTTGAAGTTTTCAACGGGGAATATAATCTGTGAAATTGTAAAGGATAAGGAATTGTCTTCATAAGTTGCAAGGGCTCCCCCTGAAGATGTGCATATAAGTTAATTTGCTTTTGGAATGCAAATGCACATGGCAGGTTGTACTTGTGGAGATCCACTTCAACTTATGATAACAATCCACTATGCATGTGAAGTATATGAAGATAATGACATGCATAATGGAAAATGGACGTCTGCAGAATGAGCTAAGTGCGGAATTTATCTTCGCAAAACAAGGTGGCAAATAAGTAGCAGACGACCATCTAGTTTAAGTGTTACAACTCATAAGAACCAAATGTAGCAAAAGCGAGAGTTGTAAGGACGAAGCAAAATATAAAGCACCCGCCCATATGGACCCGCTTGAAGACTATCAATCTCATATGCTTCTCCCCCTTTTGTCAGTAATGACCAAAAAGGTTTGAAGACATAGAGCCTCTACTCGTTCCCATGAGGAGTAGGTGAAGTAGCAGGGTTGTTGGTGTTGTTTGGCGGTGCAGAAGAGCTTGGAGGTGCTGAAGGATATGGCGGTGAAGTAGCATTGTCTTCTTCCTCAATAATTTTGGCAGTGACTGTGGCAGCAGAGGAAGAGAACTCAGAGTCTTCAAGGGATGGAGTTCCCAGCAGCACAGCCCTTCGAGGAGGTGTGGAGTCAAACTTGAATCTCTCAGTGAAGCCATCCTCTTGAAGATCAACTTCAGAAAGCATCATCGTTAGCCCTTTCCATGTGCGGCGACAGGTTTCATTGGCAAAGAAAGCATTCTTGGTGGCAAGATTTCGAGTGCGATTAACATCCACCAAGAGGCTTTTCATCTGACGCTTCAGCCAGTCATGATGCCTATCTTGTTTCTGATGTAGGGCCACAAGAAGCTCTCGGTCATTGAGAACACGAGTGCGCTTCTTGGGTCTTGAAGCAGTGGCACTGTTAGTGGCTTCAGTGGAAGCAGGGTGTGGTGCACGTGTAGTGCCAGCCAAAGGATACACCCGAGAAACTGCTTCTACGCCTTCAACGTTCTATGTAAAACTCTGATGTTCTGCATTCTGAAGACTTAGAGGTTGCTTGGCAGGCTCAGAAAATATGGCTTCAGTAGACATGTCCATGTCAGGCAAGAAGATCCGATGGTTGCGGGCTGAGGGCTGATAAGAGATGGCAGAGTGTAGCTTGATCAGCCGCATGACCCAAGGGGCATAGAACTTCAAACCAAACAGATCAATGCCTGATGCAGCAAGTTGGCGTATGAAGAAGTCCTGTGCATTGAAGCATTTGCCATTAAGTATATAAAAGACCAAAGTCTTCATTGCACCCTGAAGCTGGGCATTTGGAGAGTGCCCTATGATAGGCCAGAGAGTCCGCCTGATGATGTGATAGATGGTTCTGGGTAGGTACTCAAGGTCTTCAACGAAGAACTCTGTGGGATATGCAGCATCTTGAGGAAATGGCTTCATCATGCTTAGCATTTGACTCATATTAGGTTCTGGTTGCTGAAAGATTCTCTCAACAACTTCAGCATGCAGTTGATAGCCTTGCTCGAAAAGATCGCCAGGAGTGGGCAAGCCAGTGAGCTCAATGATGCCAAATGCATTGGCTTCAAGATGGATGTTGCCAGTCATCCATTCCAGGACCCAAGTCTTCGGATCTCTGCTATATCCTTTGATGTGAAGGGTGGCATAGAATTGTAGCAGCAGCTCTTCATTCCAATGCTCTTCAGCAGTGACAAATTGCAGCAGACCCACTTGCTTGAAGCAATCCAACGCTTCTTCTAGACAGGGCAGACCACCTATAGCTTCAACGTTAAGGCGCTTGTGTGGGAAGATGCGACCTTGGTTGAAAAGAATGCAAGAGTAATAGCTTCGCTGAGGATAGCTCCAGAACCGATCAGATGATATCCATTCCCTTGAGTAGGGGTTCCTGGAGCTATCGAAGAAGGTGTTGTCTGCCCTGAAGCCATTGATGTTGAAGGAGCCAGGTGCTGATGTAGGACCTGGAAACCTTGGTAGTCTTGGGATTGGCTTCTGGACCTGAGGCCTGTGCTCAACATGATAGTTGAATTGGGGACTGGCAATAGACTCAGGAACAGAAGTGGCGGGATCAGTGGCTTCGCTGTCTTCTGAAGCTTTTGCTGGGGAGGGCTCCACATTAGCTTCGTTGTTGGTTGTGGCAGCCTCAAGATTTTCATCCTCCACTTGACTAGCTGGAGGGTCGGTCACATGCACGTTCTCCTCGAGAACCACTTCTTGGTGGAGCAAGGGAATGGGATCTTGCGGTACTTCTTCTTCTGCGGCTGATGCAGCTGGAATGTCTTCAGCATAGACTTGAGGCCTTGGACCTTTGTGAAGCCTGCGGAACACAGACGACGCCTGTGGAGTTGGAGTGGGCTGGGCCTCAAAGTCTTCTTCCTCTTGAGGGCGATCCGCCCATGAAGCATCATGTGCAATTGGCGTCAGTGGACGACCAATGCTGATGAGTTCATTGTTTTCTAACTGAGGAAGGGTTGCATCATCTACTACATTGTCATGACGACCAATGTCTTCAGCAGCGATGGGATCAGCTGCTGGAATGTCTTCAGCTTCAGGAGCCTCTATGGAAGCAGGCTCATGAACCGTCAGTTGATGTTCTGCGTCAGGGTGAACCATAGAAATGGGTTCAACTATCAAGGGCTCTGTGGGAGCAGCCCGAGCTTTCTTGGTTTTTCGCTGTTTCTTGGTAGGGGCAGTAGGAGAGTCTTCAGAGTGTTTCCTCTTCCTGGCTTCAGCCTCAGCAGTTCTTGTCTTCTTGAGCTCTGAAGTTGTTGACCAGCTCTTTGGCTTCGAGCCAGTTATTCTTGTTGGGAAGACAATCGAAACTGCTTCTTGCCTTGGTGCATCAGATTCAGCCGTAGAAGGCTTCTTCTTCTTCTTTGCAGCCATCCTGGGGTCGATGCCAGGACGCCCAAGTGCCTTGCGCTTCTCAGCCTCATTATAGGCTTGCACACATCTGTCAGCCAGAGTCTTCATGTGCTCACGCGAACCCTGAGCTTCTGCACGCTTCTTCACAAAGGCTTCCTTGAGCTCGTGCATCATTGTCTTGAAGTTCTTCACTTCTTGCATGCTGAGCTTGGCCATATGCTTCTTGAACTGAGCCTTTTCATAGTCAATCTTCTGCTTCAGCTCAACAATGCGCTGGGCAATAGCAAGTTCTGAAGCAATAGCGCCTTGGAAGGCGACACTGAGGCCAATAGGTAGCTACAGATCTTCAAAGATGATGTTTGGCGTGTCAAACCACTCGTCAATGAAGTTGTGGATGATGGTGACATCAAAGAGAGGCAGATCATTGAAGATTTCTGCTTGTTCTTTGCTCTTGATGAGTTGCTCAAGAGTGTCATCTGCAAGATCTTCATCACTTGACAGATCAATGTCGTCATTGCGCAGAATGGCAGCAGCTGTTTGCTCTTTGCCAGTGTGAGACAGAGGCATCTTGGCCTTCTGGGGCTTGGAGACGCGTGATAAATCTTCAGACTGCTCACTGTCTTCAGGAGGTGCATGTGCCAATGGCTTCGCCCTTGAGATTTTCGGTGAAGAGGCAGGCTTTGAAGCTTTAGGCTTCTTCATCTTCTTTGGCTTCAGCACTGCAGGAGCTTCTTCTGATTCAGAGTCAGCTGGAGGCTCATTCACTGTGGTCCCTTGAACTAAGATGCGGGTGATGAGGCCTTCAAGGTTGGCATAAGGACCGACGACATTGGGTTCTGCTTCTCGTGTGCCATCTGCCCTTGGTGCTGAGGGACCAGGGTTGAAGTCTAACCCAAATTTCTTCTTGTTCTGCTTCGCTGAGTTTTGGGCAAACTGGAAGTTGCGCTTGAACAGATTGTCGTCACGACACCAGAGTAGTGACGACGGATGTGCATCATCAGGCTGTGGCCCACGAACCATGCATGGATAGAAGCTTTGGGAAATAGCTTCATCTCTGGACCTGGGTAGAAGATTCTTGTATAAGATGTCTCCCCACGGTCTTTTGATGGCACTTTTCTCAGCATACTCTTGGGTTGTGAAGCGGTATTTGAACCATTGTTCTGCCCAATAGTGTCGAATCCATTGGATTCGGGTCTTGCGCTGACCATAATCCTCTTCAGGATCTGTCTTATACATTTCTGCGAGTTCATCAGGCAGATCTCTGGATGTTCCGCCACGATGTTGTCTGCCCCCCTTCCTTGCTACTTTCTCTGAAGCCATAAACTTTAACTTGAAAGGCTTCAAGACGTTCAACAGCTTCAAAGGCTTTCTCTTGCTGGACCAACAGGAATTGGCTTCAGGAGAATTTATGTGATGCTGTAAGAATTCTGCAAATGAATGCAGACTGTGAGAACCAAAGGATTCTCCCACGGACATGTACCTGTGACAGCATTAAGGTGCGAGGGAAGGGGAAGAGGTCATATGCATTCTCAGAAGATGTTGAAGATAAATCAGTTTAGAAGACATTGACCTCATCATGCGAAGACATTCACTCATAGATAAGAAGTTGGTTCCAGATTTGTACGAATCCACAGATCAGTACAACTGAGGAATCTAACTACTTTGTGAAGCACAAGTGAATATACTAGGCATGTTATGAGATGCAGTATGAGAGATCTAGCTTGTGTGAACAGAAACTGCTTGTGGTAGAAAGTGACAGATCAATAGGATCAATGGTGTTGTAAAAAGGGAGTTTTATTTACCACACTGAGAACTGCTAGACGGAGTGGGAGATGAGGCCGAGCAGTTCACTCTTCCGTGCCCTAACTTGGTGACGGAGGACACCTACGGCGATGGCGGAGAGGACGATGTCCGCAGTCGGCGTGAAGACGGTGTCGGAGAGGTTGCGGCAGCGAAGCGCTTCGTCGCCGGCGTCGTCGAGAGCTAGCGGTGGCGCTAGGGTCCGTGCGAGGGTGGAAGAAGAGATAATGACCGCAGTGAGTGTGTATTTATAGGCACAGGGGCGGCACTGTGCTATTACACAAGTGCCCCTGGCGATTCGCATCTGAGGAACACATGGCCAATATGCGGAATTTTGGCGTTTGTTCCACGTCCCACGCACGCCTGGATTGTCGGGTGGTCGTTCCTACTTCTCCGGATTTCATGTGGAGGAATGAGCATTGAAAACGGACTTAATGGTTGTCTCTGTATCTTCTGCTGACAAGGACACAGAGAAGACATTCGACAGTTTCAATAGAATGCATATGACTTGGAGAGATAGAGTTTGAGATAGAAAGCATAGAGAAGTTGGCGTCCGATCACATTCACTTAGTTCAAAAGATTCGACACTAAGACATAGCTATAAGTGAATGCTGTAGAGGACAGAACACTAGCATATATATATATATATATATATATATATATATATATATAATCCACATAGTGAAGATAATCATGAAAATATGTTGAGTTCGAAGCCAAACCAAATGTGAAGACATTGCAAGGTAATTCCATGAGTGAAACACTTCAGAATAGAACTTTTGGTGGTGGCGTTACCCACCGTATAGGAAGTATTAGACCCAGACAGGTGCACAATTATCGTGGCGCTCTGAAGTCAAATTCCACATTAATGTATTCACACTTAGAATGTATGTCTTCATTGATTGAAGATATACTTCACTTCATGTGTTGCACATCTAAGTCATCAATATGCATATTGGTTAGGATGTGTGCCTGATCACAGGACATTTGAGGATTCCAGGATATTTAGCTCACACCGTAACTTGCAAAACCTCTTCTCATCCAAGGGCTTGGTGAAGATATCTGCCAATTTCTCTTCAGTGTTGACGTGTATGATATCAATGTCTTCCTTCACAACATGATCTCTGAGAAAGTGATGATGAATTTCAATGTGCTTTGTCTTCGAGTGCTGAACTGGGTTGTTGGCAATCTTGATGACGCTTTCGTTGTCGCAGTAAAGTGGCACTTGCTTCAGATGAATGCCATAGTCCTTGAGTGTTTGCTTCATCGACAGAAGCTGAGCGCAGCAAGATCCAGCAGCAATGTATTCAGATTCAGCAGTGGAGAGAGATACACAGTTCTCCTTCTTTGAAGACCAACATACAAGTGATCGTCCCAGAAAGTGACATGTGCCTGATGTAGACTTGCGATCAACTTTGTCACCAGCATAATCAGCATCCGAGAAACCAACCAGATCAAACTCTGAGCCCTTTGGATACCATAATCCTAGAGTTGGGGTGTGAGCCAAATATCGAAGAATTCGCTTCACAGCTAAGTGATGCGACTCGTTTGGTGCCGCTTGAAATCGAGCACACATGCAAACACTAAGCATAATATCTGGCCTAGATGCACATAGATAAAGTAAAGAACCAATCATGGAGCGGTATACCTTTTGATCGAACTCTTTACCATTGTCGTCAGGACCCAGATAATGTTTGGCTGGCATTGGTGTTGTGAAGCCTTTGCAGTCTTGCATACTGAACTTCTCCAGGCAATCTTTGAGATACTTCTCTTGAGATATGAAGATGCCATTGCGTTTTTGTCGTATTTGAAGACCAAGGAAGAACTTTAGCTCCCCCATCATGGACATCTGATATTGCTCTTGCATCATATATCCAAACTCTTCACTGTACTTCTGATTGGTGCAGCCGAAGATAATGTCATCCACATATATTTGGCACACAAACAGTTCACCATCATATGTCTTCGTGAAAAGAGAGGGATCTAGGGAACCAGGTATGAAGCCTTTGCTCTTCAGGAAGTATTTGAGTGTGTCATACCAGGCCCTAGGGGCTTGTTTGAGGCCATACAGTGCCTTGTTGAGCTTGTATACCATGTCAGGATGTTTTGGATTTTCAAAGCCAGGCGGTTGTGCAACATACACTTCTTCTTCAATCTTGCCATTGAGGAAGGCACTCTTCACATCCATTTGATATAGAAGTATGTTATGATGATTTGCATAGGCCAGCAGTATGCGTATGGCTTCAAGTCTAGCCACAGGAGCAAATGTTTCATCGAAGTCAATGCCTTCCACTTGAGTATATCCTTGAGCAATGAGACGAGCTTTGTTTCTGACAACTTGACCATGCTCATCTTGCTTGTTGCGGTATATCCATTTGGTGCCTATTATATTGTGCTTCCGTGGATCTGGACGCTTAACCAGTTCCCATACATTATTTAGCTCAAACTATTGAAGCTCTTCTTGCATAGCTTGAATCCATTCAGGTTCCATGAAGGCTTCTTCAACTTTCTTGGGTTCTGATATTGAGACGAATGCGAAGTGCCCATAGAAATTTGCTAGCTGAGTTGCCCTTGAACGAGTGAGTGGACCAGGTGCATTGATGCTATCAATTATTCTTTCAATCTGCACTTCATTGGCAACGCGAGGATGTACAGGGCGAAGACTTTGCTCTTGCTATTCATTGTCGTTGTTGGAAGGAATATCTCCAGGCTGAGCATTGTCTTCATGTTGATCAGGTGCTGAAATGATAAGTTCTTCTTCAGGATGAGCTTCAGAAGGTATAATTTCTCCAGTTCCCATTAGCTTGATTGATTCACTGGATGGAACTTCATCTAGCACACTTGGCAGCTGCTCTCTTTGTGAACCGTTGGTCTCATCGAACCGCACATCCACTGTTTCAACCACTTTGTAATGAAAGAGATTGAAGACTCTGTAGGAGTGCGAATCCTTTCCGTATCCAAGCATAAAGCCCTCATGTGCTTTTGGTGCAAATTTTGAGGTGTGATGTGGGTCCTTGATCCAGCACCTTGCGCCAAATACTCTGAAGTAACTGACATTTGGTTTTTTGCCAGTAAGGAGCTCATAGGATGTCTTGTTCAGTAGCTTGTGAAGATAAACACGATTGATTGTATGGCATGCAGTATCAATGGCTTCGGGCCAGAATTTTCTTGGGGTCTTGTATTCATCTAGCATCGTTCTGGCCATCTCAATTAGTGTTCTGTTCTTGCGTTCGACGACGCCATTCTGCTGTGGCATGTACGGGGCTGAGAATTCATGTGTGATGCCCAAGGTATCAAGATATGTATCAAGGCCAGTGTTCTTGAATTCAGTGCCATTGTCACTTCTGATGTGCTTTATCTTGGCGCCAAAATTGTTCATAGCTCGATTGGCGAAGCGTCTGAAGACATCCTGCACTTCAGTCTTGTAAAGGATTATGTGCACCCAAGTATATCTAGAATAATCATCAACAATAACGAAGCCATAGAGGCAAGCAGTAGTAGTTAGAGTTGAGTAATGAGTGGGACCGAAAAGATTCATGTGAAGCAGTTCGAAGGGTTGAGTAGTAGTCATGATTATCTTCGAGGGATATTTGGCCCTCGTCATCTTCCCTGGCTTCACAGGCACCGCATAAGTGGTCTTTTTCTTGAACTTGCACGCCCTCGATGGCCTATGACATGCTTCTTCTTCGCAAGGTTGTAGGAGGTTTCCCATGCCAGCATGTCCAAGCCCTCCGATGCCAGAGCCAACATTCTGAAGCCTTTGCTAGAAGACTTACTGCAAGCTGTGGCCCTCACCAAATATTGATACCTCCACTAACTCAGATCTTACAAAATTATTTCTATCTGTTTAAATGAATAACCTTCAAACATACAGATGACTATGTCGAGATTCGATTTAGTTACTTAAGTGCAAACGAAGTTTTCCAAAGAATTACATGATCATGTTCCAAATCGCAACAGCATTGAGACACGACATTGAAGTTGAAGTCCAAGGGATTCAACAAGCATCGACATTTTATCCAAGATGTTTGATCCCAGCAATTGAGTGTGGCACTCTGCAAGAGAGTCCTAGACCCAATACCTTGCACTCTTTACTAGCTTGTCCAGTGGCCATAATGCAGAATGTGTGTCACATCCCTGGTCCTGTTATGCACTAGGCTAGACCTCATGTGAGTATCATGTTTTAATTCAAATGAAATTTGAATTGAGGAATTTTTAAAGCCTCAGAAACCTTCTAAAAATGATCAACATTAAAATCTCCTCAAAGAAGTCCAAGAAAATGTTCCTCTTAGTCTCTGAAAATATTGCAAAGAGGTAAAACTCAAAACAATATTTTTGGTATCTCAGAGTTAATTATTTTGGGCCTTTGAATTAAATAAATAGCTATTTGCATTGGATATATATTTGATATATAAATAATATATGTCCAATAATTACTGGAACATTTTATGTGGTTTGGTATATTTTAGTCCTAGCCACATAACTATTTCCAGGATTTTATAAAATGGTTTAGTGTCTAAAACTAAATCAAAACAAACTACAGAAAATAGAAAACAGAATTAAATAGAAATGAAAGAGAGAGAGAGAAGGACTTATCTGGCGCTCACCCGGTAGCCAGCCGGCCCAGCTCCTGTGCGGCCCAGCCCATCTCCACTTCCCCCCCCCTGTCGCCTTCCTCCTCGCGCCAGTAGGCACAGGCGCGTGGCCGACGCACGCCGGCGCACGCCCCGGCCACCTCCTGCTTGCCGCTCCACCTCGACACCCCGGACGCCTCCATGCGTGCCACGCCACCCCCCTGGAACTCCCTCACTCTCCCGAACTCTCCCCCCCTCCTCTGCTTCCTCTCTCCCTCACTCGCCCGAACGGAGCCGCCGCCACCGACGAGCTCCCTCGCGGCCACCGCCACCCCCTAGCCTCGCCGATGCGCTCAAAGGCTCCGCCTCGACCCCCTCTTCCTCCCCACCGATCCACGGCCCTCCGGAAGCCCTGGATGCTGCCAGCTTCGCCGTTCCCCTCCTCGGCCACCGCGGATCGCCGCCGTCAAATCCGCCCCCGTCCGGCCTCCCTCAAGCTCGCCGTCCACCTCTACAGGGTCTACGTGAGCTCTCCGTCCGTTTCCCCCTCTCTGTTTCGTCGTTCGCGCGCCGTAGCTAGGTTATCCACCGCGGCCGAGAGCTTCTCGCCGCCGGCCATGGCGTGGCCGTGGCCACAGCCACCGCAGCTCGCTCCCGAGCCCACCGTCGTGCTCACCGCAACCCCAGGAGGCCGCAGCGCCCTTCCGTTTCCCCTCTTGTGCACCGTAGCGCCGTTCCCGCCAACGCCCGAGGTCCGGCAGCCGCTGAGCTCGACGCCGGCGAGGATTACGGCCGCCCTAGCTTCTCCCGTTTGCCCTGTTAGATGCGCGCGAGCCTGGGCATTCCGTAGATGCCCTCCGCCGGCCATTTGGTCGCCGGAGCAAGAAACCCGAAGGCCTCCGCCGCCTCGGCCTCGCCGGCGACTCAACGCCGGCGGGATTGAGTCGTTTGACCAGGGGTTTGACCTCCCCTGGGTCTATGACAGGTGGGCCCCCGCCATCAGGTGATTAGTTTAAGCTAATCACCACCTAAGCTAACCCCCTGACACTGACATGTGGGCCCTAGTGCCCCTAATCTTTAATTAAACTAAACTAACCCCCCCTGTCTAACCTGTGTCACTGACGTGTGGCCCCCACACGTCAGGTTTGACTCTGGGCGACCCAGTTGACCTGCTGACCTCAGCCTTACGCCATGCTGACGCAATATTCCTTTTCTGGAATTTAGTTCATTTTATAAATATTCAGGAAATTCCAGAAATTTGTAAAAACTTCTAAAAATCATAGAAATTCAACCGTAACTCCAAATTAGATAATTTATATATGAAAAATTATCAGAAAAATTCAAGGAATCCATCTGTACCATTTTCATGCATGTTAGAACAACTTATAGCTGCTGTTTAGCACAAATCAATTAAATGGCATTTGAATAATCACATATGGAGTTTGAATTTGAATCTTGTATTCAAACCAACTTCATTTAATCTGTTGCTAGTTGCATTAGCCCAAAACACATTCATTTTGCCATGTCATGATCATGCATCATATTGTGCATTGCATTGATTGTGTTCCCTTCTGTGTTGCCGGTATTTGTCCCCTCTCGATAGACGTGATACCGATGATGTGATCGTTGACACTGATGAAGACTCAATGTTATCTTCAGAAGTGCCAGGCAAGCAAAACCCCCTTGTTCATTCCGATACAATCCTACTCTCTCGCTCCTGCTCTCTTTTACTGCATTAGGACAACAACGATTCATCTGTTACTTGCTGCGGTAGCTGAACCCCTTTATCCTTTGCATGACCTGTCATTGCCACAGTAAATAGATGAAACCCACTAGCATGAGTAGGAGTTGTTTGAGCCCTGTTGTGCCTACTCATTCATGCTTGTT
This sequence comes from Triticum aestivum, assembly GCF_018294505.1. Taxonomy (NCBI): domain Eukaryota; kingdom Viridiplantae; phylum Streptophyta; class Magnoliopsida; order Poales; family Poaceae; genus Triticum; species Triticum aestivum. Next base: position 117,605,685 of record NC_057800.1, read on the forward strand.
TGTCATGCCTGCTACTGCTTAGAGTTGAGTCAGGTCTGATTCATCGGGATGAATCAGAGGTGTGTGAACATGTCCTACTGTGTGTGAGCTAAGTGTGTGAACACGATTTGGTAAAGGTAGCGGTGAGAGGCCATGTAGGAGTACATGGTGGGTTGTCTCATTGAAGCCGTCCTCAGGAACTGAGTTCTGTGTTTGTGATCCATGATTCAGCTACTACCATACATTGGGCCCTGAAATATGACCCCGCTCGACTTCTTATTCACCCTTGTCCTCTGTCCAGGAGTTGCAAGTAGTTTCTGGTGTTTGTAGCTTACTGGAGGCCGTGGACAGCGCTGACCGTAGGGGTGGGCTGTGATGCGGTAGGTACGTGGCACGGTGTACCGGATGCCCGTTTGGTATCTCGGGAACCCTGTTCACATCGTTTGGGGCTGTGAGCGAAACTCCGGCCGGATCTCCTCATGGATGGAACCCGAATAGGCGATAAACCTGGACTAGAGACTTGAGTGTTTAGGTAGGTCGTGGTCTACACCCACGTCGGCTTTCGCTTGAAGTCTGCCGAGCACATGTCGTGTGCAGACGCTAAGTGGTGGAAACATGTATGAAGAAGTACACCCCTGCAGGGTTAACATCATCTATTCGAATAGCCGTGTCCGCGGAAAAGGACTTCTGGGTTGCTTATATCAGTTCATAGACAAGTGAAAGTGGATACTTTAAAATGCGCAAGATAAGCGTGAGTGCTATGGATGGCGTTCTCGTAGGGAGACGGGAGCGGATCCATAGTGGTGTATTGATATGGTGAATATGTGGACTCGTGTGCGCCACCTCAAAAGAGTCGCTTGCAGTCGTAGTTTAGGATAGCCACCGAGTCAAAGCTGGCTTGCTGCAGTTAAACCCCACCATCCCCTTTGTTGATAATGATGCATATGTAGTTAGTTCTGATGTAAGTCTTGCTGGGTACATTTGTACTCACGTTTGCTCATTTTATATTTTTGCAGAGAGATTTCGGTCTCGCTAGTAGTACCGCGTGGACTTCGACGTTTAGCTTGTTACCTCAGCTACGATCTTGTGCCCTCGGCAGGATCTGATAGATAGTCAGGCTTCTCAGCCTTTTTCATTTATAGATGTCTGTACCCAGACATGATAGCTTCCGCTTGTGCTTTGATTTGTATGCTCTGAATGTTGGGTCATGAGACCCCTGTTTGTAATATCTCGCTCCTCGGAGCCTATTGAATAAATTACTTGAGTCGTAGAGTCATGTTGTGATGCCATGTTGTGTTTGCACATATCGAGCATATTGTGTGTATGTTATTGAAATGCTTGGTATGTGTGGGATCTGACTATCTAGTTGTTTATCTTTAGTAGCCTCTCTTATCGGGAAATGTCTCCTAGTGTTTCCACCGAGCCATGGTAGCTTGCTACTGCTCCGGAACACTTAGGCTGGCCGGCATGTGTCCTTCTTCGTTCCTGTGTCTGTCCCTTCGGGGAAATGTCACGCGATGAATACCGGAGTCCTGTTAGCCCGCTACAGCCCGGTTCACCGGAGTCCTGCTAGCCCAGTGCTACAGCCTGGATTCACTCGCTGATGACCGACACGTTCGATGCTGGGTCATGGATGCCTGTCCCTGTAAGTCTGTGCCACTTTGGGTTTACGACTAGCCATGTCAGCCCCGGGCTCCTTATCATATGGATGCTAGCGACACTGTCATATACGTGTGCCAAAAGGCGCAAACGGTCCCGGGCAAAGGTAAGGCGACACCCGTGGGAATACCGTGCGTGAGGCCGCAAGGTGATATGAGGTGTTACATGCTAGATCGATGTGGCATTGAGTCGGGGTCCTGACAGCGTTGGTATCAGAGCTTGACTGCCTGTAGGATTATCAAGCCAAACTGGTCGAAGTTGAGTCTAGAAATTCTTTAGTTATATAAGGGAATTGATTGTGGGATGGAACGTAAGGCTCTTTTTACTCCTTATACCTTATGCCTTCTGATCTGAGTCATCATCTTCTCTTCTACGGGGATTAAGAACTAGGCTATCTCTTCTTTCTATCAGGATCACGTGTTACTAATCCGTAGACTTATAGAATTGTTGGAATTAAGCCTCGTTTCAGCTCCTATTACTTCCGTATGTTAATCGTTGATCTTGAAACCTTGATATTGTGTTTCTGGGTGGTTATGCCACCATTTTTGTGAATGTCTCAAACCTTTTTTTTGAGCATTTACAGCCGTTACGCTGTCCGAGTCATCTCAGGTCTCTAAACAGTCTGATGCACTTGCAAATTCCTTCCTCCCGTTTCAATGTTCCTTTGGGCCAGATTAACCACACTAATTAGTGAGTTGAGGTACTCTGTTACCTTGACATATATGTTGGAGATATTATTATGACCCTAGGTGTCTTAGGGGATCATCTAGTAATTAAGCCATGATTTGTGTTCCCAGTGTGAAGATTCTGGCCTTTATTATCGAAAGCATCCTGTGATGCCATTTAGTTAGTAGGCATTCTGTCCCTGGGTTCTTGAACCCGAGATTCACTCTACCTACTTCATGTTGATAGTAATTGCTAGTGCCTTCAGGATATTAGTAACCTTTGCGATAGTCCTTGAAGTCCGTGGTATCTTCTTCTTCCAAATACCATGAACTACTTATGGCAGAAGTTCCTCGTTGAACTGAAATATCACAACAGGATTATTCTTGAGGAGTTCTCCATTCATAAATCGTGACTCTGCCAGTTCTACCTTTCTGCATGGGTTATCCGGAAGAAATATGTTGAACTTGGTTCGACATACTAATCTATGCATCCACAACTCAGAAAATTATATGTTCCTTTGAGTTGTTCTCTTTAGTTGCATTCTGACCTTCGTCTATCAATTGATAGTCAAGAGTATGCGTGCGTTCGTTTATCGATGCCTATTACTCTTGTGGTCCGTCAAGCCATTCTATCGCAGAATGACTAGGAGAAACAAACTCCAGTACCTCTTCCATATCCAGGATTGGGTCAAAGAAGTTGTGCTCCGCAGATCAAATTGCTAATCCAGCTTTTGTTCTGTTCTACCTTGGAGTATTACCATCTTTATATCGGGATTGTTATAGGAATTGCACACCATCCTATGAACTCTTGGTACAGTGATACTTCTTGCCATCATTAGTCATTCCTCGGTCTTCGTGTTGATGCAATCGGAATACCGACAAATGAATTGTGATGTGTGAAATCAATACGCCTAGCAACCTCGTTGCTGGGTAGTTAAAGGACAATAATTTCATTCTTAGTGTGTTGGTTATTGAATCATCATTCTAAGATTGATCGTGCTACCTAGTCCATTCTCCTGGTTCACTCCTCGATCGATGAGTTAGGATTATTTCAAATCCTTGCTCTATTGATCATATCGTCTTGCCCTGAAAAGCAAGATTGTTCTCGAGCTTAGTAACATACCGGTGGTTCGTGATTTTCTGAATATCTTCTCAGAAGTATTACCAGGTTGTCACCTGACCGCTATGTTGAGTTCGTGATCAAGTTGGTTTATTCCTGTAAACCACCCCTTCTCCAAGAATCCGTGTTGGATACCCTGAGCTAGTTGGATAAGCTAAACAACAACTTGGAGAGTTGGAAGATAAAAGCTTGTCCGACTTAGTTCATGTTAAGGGATATCTTTTTGTGTGTGTGTGTGTGTTGAAGAAAGATGATATCTTCATCAATTGGTCCTCGTGAACAATTGTTGGATCTATTATCTTACCCAAACCTTTGATTGAGTATGGGCTATCATCCAATCAGACCAGAACCAACGATATTCGTAATGTTGTCTTACTCGTGGTTGATCCCTCGAGCATACACCATTATATCTTTTGGGTCTGACCAATGCTATCACTTGTTCACTTAACTATGGAATTCCTTTTAAAAGGAAACTCAGATGAATTGTTGTTGTGCCCATTGACAACATCCTTGTCTTCTCCATAATTTTGCTGAACATTAAGCTAGTGTTGGAAACTTTTGAAAGCATTTGTTCATGCTAGCTCATGAAGCATATGTTCGGATGTAAGAAGTGACTTCCTCTAGTTCGTGTGCATTTGATGCAGGGTGCCGCCGTGAACTCGAGAAAGTCAATGTTGCTTCCTCTGGAATCATCGCAAGTCAGTCATGCACATGTGCGAAGAATTCTGTGGTTTGAAGACTTGCAACCTTCAATCTATATGTATCCCTAGCACACCAAGCCACTGATTGATTTGTTCAAGGAGAAGAAGTTCCTTCTTAAGAGTATACCTTATGCAAGGATTTTGATATCCTCGTTGATGGTTCCCCACCTGAACTCGGTAGTGTTTTATTATAAGACTACCACGTGGTCATGCTTGTCTGGGACAACGTGTTCACATGTTTGTAGCAGAACCAGCTCATGTTTTGGAGCTTACTATCGTAGTTCATTTCCCGAGAATCTCGCAACGTCATCTCGTCGATTTGTGTTGCAAACTTTCGTTTTCCTTCCTAGACTCGATGAGTCTGGAATATCCTGACACCAACCAGATCTGAATCTCAGGCAGATATGATGGTTTGGAACATTTCCCAAGAACTATAATATTGGTCCCTCGATAACCGGTAAAGTGGATGTCGTGGCCAACACACCCAGCCGGAAGACCTATTGTTGTAGTATCTTGATCGAAGAAGTTGGCCACCTCCCCATAAGGATTTCGTAGGATTTACTCCCTAGTTGTTCCTTATGGATTTTTGTGCTCCCGAAGTCCGACCTTTACTTGATGTTCTAGATACCAGACCATTTCAAGGAATGGGATACGCTAGTACATCAAGGAGAACATTAGAAGCGGAGTGCTAAATGTCTCTCGATCGATCATCCAGATTTTGCCCCTTGGCTCCGCTAAGGTGAAATCTGAGAAAGTGTTATCTTCCTTTGCATCTGTATCGTCCATCGCTATTCATCATGGTCGTATGTTGTGTTGTCAGCATCCTTGACACGGATGTTGGTAAAACCTTGATGATTATGGAAAATGCTCAAGTTCTTGAGAGCACGCACAAGCGCTACGTGTTATCATCGGCACTAACTGGGATTGCCCCAGATTTCCTCGGTTATGCTATAACCACTCCAACAGTGAATTCACTCTTTATTGTTGGGTTCTTCCCCAGTTACCAGAATCATTCCCAGCATTTGCATTTTGTTCCCAGCTTGCACCGCCAATGTGCCATTCTACCATGGGTCTCTTCCATTTCCGGTGATAAGCAAAAATCATACATTGCGTTGTCTTCAACAAGGTAGTCCACATCATCCAAGTCCGAGTATGCCATTCTACCGACCCCCTCCAAACGATTGCTCGAGAATTGCCTTAGGCTGGTTTAAAGAGTCTCAATGATCTCTGAATCAAAAGTAATTCTTTTTGCCACTTAAGGGGATATCTCTACGAGTCACCTTCCCTAAGGTGTATCGTTATGGTATCATGGCAACTCAACTCCTCGCTACGTTGACAATCGATTACCACCTTCTTAAGCGTGAAATTGTGGTCTACCTAGTGAACCTTCGTCATCTGCTTCACTCCATTCCTATGGATGTGTGCTTCGCCTCTCAGCTCGAGAGATGTTGCTATGTCTCATTCCGTGAGTTAATCCTGAGTTGTTCGACCTTCGAGAAGAACCATTCTTTTAGGATCTTTCCTTTCCTCTCGTTGTCATGTTAGTTGGAGTTCTCAGAGCAAGACTTCGAGACAAAGATGGTGATCGAATCAACGCTTTGATAAAGTGCACCCTGGATCGTGAAGATTGTGCTAGTTTGCGTTTCCCCTTCACCCTACCCTACGCTTGAATCTCGGGACGAGATTTTTGTTTAGTGGGGGTGAGTTGTCACATCCCTGGTCCTGTTATGCACTAGGCTAGACCTCATGTGAGTATCATGTTTTAATTCAAATGAAATTTGAATTGAGGAATTTTTAAAGCCTCAGAAACCTTCTAAAAATGATCAACATTAAAATCTCCTCAAAGAAGTCCAAGAAAATGTTCCTCTTAGTCTCTGAAAATATTGCAAAGAGGTAAAACTCAAAACAATATTTTTGGTATCTCAGAGTTAATTATTTTGGGCCTTTGAATTAAATAAATAGCTATTTGCATTGGATATATATTTGATATATAAATAATATATGTCCAATAATTACTGGAACATTTTATGTGGTTTGGTATATTTTAGTCCTAGCCACATAACTATTTCCAGGATTTTATAAAATGGTTTAGTGTCTAAAACTAAATCAAAACAAACTACAGAAAATAGAAAACAGAATTAAATAGAAATGAAAGAGAGAGAGAGAAGGACTTATCTGGCGCTCACCCGGTAGCCAGCCGGCCCAGCTCCTGTGCGGCCCAGCCCATCTCCACTCCCCCCCCCCCCTGTCGCCTTCCTCCTCGCGCCAGTAGGCACAGGCGCGTGGCCGACGCACGCCGGCGCACGCCCCGGCCACCTCCTGCTTGCCGCTCCACCTCGACACCCCGGACGCCTCCATGCGTGCCACGCCACCCCCCTGGAACTCCCTCACTCTCCCGAACTCTCCCCCCCTCCTCTGCTTCCTCTCTCCCTCACTCGCCCGAACGGAGCCGCCGCCACCGACGAGCTCCCTCGCGGCCACCGCCACCCCCTAGCCTCGCCGATGCGCTCAAAGGCTCCGCCTCGACCCCCTCTTCCTCCCCACCGATCCACGGCCCTCCGGAAGCCCTGGATGCTGCCAGCTTCGCCGTTCCCCTCCTCGGCCACCGCGGATCGCCGCCGTCAAATCCGCCCCCGTCCGGCCTCCCTCAAGCTCGCCGTCCACCTCTACAGGGTCTACGTGAGCTCTCCGTCCGTTTCCCCCTCTCTGTTTCGTCGTTCGCGCGCCGTAGCTAGGTTATCCACCGCGGCCGAGAGCTTCTCGCCGCCGGCCATGGCGTGGCCGTGGCCACAGCCACCGCAGCTCGCTCCCGAGCCCACCGTCGTGCTCACCGCAACCCCAGGAGGCCGCAGCGCCCTTCCGTTTCCCCTCTTGTGCACCGTAGCGCCGTTCCCGCCAACGCCCGAGGTCCGGCAGCCGCTGAGCTCGACGCCGGCGAGGATTACGGCCGCCCTAGCTTCTCCCGTTTGCCCTGTTAGATGCGCGCGAGCCTGGGCATTCCGTAGATGCCCTCCGCCGGCCATTTGGTCGCCGGAGCAAGAAACCCGAAGGCCTCCGCCGCCTCGGCCTCGCCGGCGACTCAACGCCGGCGGGATTGAGTCGTTTGACCAGGGGTTTGACCTCCCCTGGGTCTATGACAGGTGGGCCCCCGCCATCAGGTGATTAGTTTAAGCTAATCACCACCTAAGCTAACCCCCTGACACTGACATGTGGGCCCTAGTGCCCCTAATCTTTAATTAAACTAAACTAACCCCCCCTGTCTAACCTGTGTCACTGACGTGTGGCCCCCACACGTCAGGTTTGACTCTGGGCGACCCAGTTGACCTGCTGACCTCAGCCTTACGCCATGCTGACGCAATATTCCTTTTCTGGAATTTAGTTCATTTTATAAATATTCAGGAAATTCCAGAAATTTGTAAAAACTTCTAAAAATCATAGAAATTCAACCGTAACTCCAAATTAGATAATTTATATATGAAAAATTATCAGAAAAATTCAAGGAATCCATCTGTACCATTTTCATGCATGTTAGAACAACTTATAGCTGCTGTTTAGCACAAATCAATTAAATGGCATTTGAATAATCACATATGGAGTTTGAATTTGAATCTTGTATTCAAACCAACTTCATTTAATCTGTTGCTAGTTGCATTAGCCCAAAACACATTCATTTTGCCATGTCATGATCATGCATCATATTGTGCATTGCATTGATTGTGTTCCCTTCTGTGTTGCCGGTATTTGTCCCCTCTCGATAGACGTGATACCGATGATGTGATCGTTGACACTGATGAAGACTCAATGTTATCTTCAGAAGTGCCAGGCAAGCAAAACCCCCTTGTTCATTCCGATACAATCCCACTCTCTCGCTCCTGCTCTCTTTTACTGCATTAGGACAACAACGATTCATCTGTTACTTGCTGCGGTAGCTGAACCCCTTTATCCTTTGCATGACCTGTCATTGCCACAGTAAATAGATGAAACCCACTAGCATGAGTAGGAGTTGTTTGAGCCCTGTTGTGCCTACTCATTCATGCTTGTTTGTCATGCCTGCTACTGCTTAGAGTTGAGTCAGGTCTGATTCATCGGGGATGAATCAGAGGTGTGTGAACATGTCCTACTGTGTGTGAGCTAAGTGTGTGAACACGATTTGGTAAAGGTAGCGGTGAGAGGCCATGTAGGAGTACATGGTGGGTTGTCTCATTGAAGCCGTCCTCAGGAACTGAGTTCTGTGTTTGTGATCCATGATTCAGCTACTACCATACATTGGGCCCTGAAATATGACCCCGCTCGACTTCTTATTCACCCTAGTCCTCTGTCCAGGAGTTGCAAGTAGTTTCTGGTGTTTGTAGCTTACTGGAGGCCGTGGACAGCGCTGACCGTAGGGGTGGGCTGTGATGCGGTAGGTACGTGGCACGGTGTACCGGATGCCCGTTTGGTATCTCGGGAACCCTGTTCACATCGTTTGGGGCTGTGAGCGAAACTCCGGCCGGATCTCCTCATGGATGGAACCCGAATAGGCGATAAACCTGGACTAGAGACTTGAGTGTTTAGGTAGGTCGTGGTCTACACCCACGTCGGCTTTCGCTTGAAGTCTGCCGAGCACATGTCGTGTGCAGACGCTAAGTGGTGGAAACATGTATGAAGAAGTACACCCCTGCAGGGTTAACATCATCTATTCGAATAGCCGTGTCCGCGGAAAAGGACTTCTGGGTTGCTTATATCAGTTCATAGACAAGTGAAAGTGGATACTTTAAAATGCGCAAGATAAGCGTGAGTGCTATGGATGGCGTTCTCGTAGGGAGACGGGAGCGGATCCATAGTGGTGTATTGATATGGTGAATATGTGGACTCGTGTGCGCCACCTCAAAAGAGTCGCTTGCAGTCGTAGTTTAGGATAGCCACCGAGTCAAAGCTGGCTTGCTGCAGTTAAACCCCACCATCCCCTTTGTTGATAATGATGCATATGTAGTTAGTTCTGATGTAAGTCTTGCTGGGTACATTTGTACTCACGTTTGCTCATTTTATATTTTTGCAGAGAGATTTCAGTCTCGCTAGTAGTACCGCGTGGACTTCGACGTTTAGCTTGTTACCTCAGCTACGATCTTGTGCCCTCGGCAGGATCTGATAGATAGTCAGGCTTCTCAGCCTTTTTCATTTATAGATGTCTGTACCCAGACATGATAGCTTCCGCTTGTGCTTTGATTTGTATGCTCTGAATGTTGGGTCATGAGACCCCTGTTTGTAATATCTCGCTCCACGGAGCCTATTGAATAAATTACTTGAGTCGTAGAGTCATGTTGTGCTGCCATGTTGTGTTTGCACATATCGAGCATATTGTGTGTATGTTATTGAAATGCTTGGTATGTGTGGGATCTGACTATCTAGTTGTTTATCTTTAGTAGCCTCTCTTATCGGGAAATGTCTCCTAGTGTTTCCACCGAGCCATGGTAGCTTGCTACTGCTCCGGAACACTTAGGCTGGCCGGCATGTGTCCTTCTTCGTTCCTGTGTCTGTCCCTTCGGGGAAATGTCACGCGATGAATACCGGAGTCCTGTTAGCCCGCTATAGCCTGGTTCACCGGAGTCCTGCTAGCCCAGTGCTACAGCCTGGATTCACTCGCTGATGACCGACACGTTCGATGCTGGGTCATGGATGCCTGTCCCTGTAAGTCTGTGCCACTTTGGGTTTACGACTAGCCATGTCAGCCCCGGGCTCCTTATCATATGGATGCTAGCGACACTGTCATATACGTGTGCCAAAAGGCGCAAACGGTCCCGGGCAAAGGTAAGGCGACACCCGTGGGAATACCGTGCGTGAGGCCGCAAGGTGATATGAGGTGTTACATGCTAGATCGATGTGGCATTGAGTCGGGGTCCTGACAGCGTTGGTATCAGAGCTTGACTGCCTGTAGGATTATCAAGCCAAACTGGTCGAAGTTGAGTCTAGAAATTCTTTAGTTATATAAGGGAATTGATTGTGGGATGGAACGTAAGGCTCTTTTTACTCCTTATACCTTATGCCTTCTGATCTGAGTCATCATCTTCTCTTCTACGGGGATTAAGAACTAGGCTATCTCTTCTTTCTATCAGGATCACGTGTTACTAATCCGTAGACTTATAGAATTGTTGGAATTAAGCCTCGTTTCAGCTCCTATTACTTCCGTATGTTAATCGTTGATCTTGAAACCTTGATATTGTGTTTCTGGGTGGTTATGCCACCATTTTTGTGAATGTCTCAAACCTTTTTTTTGAGCATTTACAGCCGTTACGCTGTCCGAGTCATCTCAGGTCTCTAAACAGTCTGATGCACTTGCAAATTCCTTCCTCCCGTTTCAATGTTTCTTTGGGCCAGATTAACCACACTAATTAGTGAGTTGAGGTACTCTGTTACCTTGACATATATGTTGGAGATATTATTATGACCCTAGGTGTCTTAGGGGATCATCTAGTAATTAAGCCATGATTTGTGTTCCCAGTGTGAAGATTCTGGCCTTTATTATCGAAAGCATCCTGTGATGCCATTTAGTTAGTAGGCATTCTGTCCCTGGGTTCTTGAACCCGAGATTCACTCTACCTACTTCATGTTGATAGTAATTGCTAGTGCCTTCAGGATATTAGTAACCTATGCGATAGTCCTTGAAGTCCGTGGTATCTTCTTCTTCCAAATACCATGAACTACTTATGGCAGAAGTTCCTCGTTGAACTGAAATATCACAACAGGATTATTCTTGAGGAGTTCTCCATTCATAAATCGTGACTCTGCCAGTTCTATCTTTCTGCATGGGTTATCCGGAAGAAATATGTTGAACTTGGTTCGACATACTAATCTATGCATCCACAACTCAGAAAATTATATGTTCCTGTGAGTTGTTCTCTTTAGTTGCATTCTGACCTTCGTCTATCAATTGATAGTCAAGAGTATGCGTGTGTTCGTTTATCGATGCCTATTACTCTTGTGGTCCGTCAAGCCATTCTATCGCAGAATGACTAGGAGAAACAAACTCCAGTACCTCTTCCATATCCAGGATTGGGTCAAAGAAGTTGTGCTCCGTAGATCAAATTGCTAATCCAGCTTTTGTTCTGTTCTACCTTGGAGTATTACCATCTTTATATCGGGATTGTTATAGGAATTGCACACCATCCTATGAACTCTTGGTACAGTGATACTTCTTGCCATCATTAGTCATTCCTCGGTCTTCGTGTTGATGCAATCGGAATACCGACAAATGAATTGTGATGTGTGAAATCAATACGCCTAGCAACCTCGTTGCTGGGTAGTTAAAGGACAATAATTTCATTCTTAGTGTGTTGGTTATTGAATCATCATTCTAAGATTGATCGTGCTACCTAGTCCATTCTCCTGGTTCACTCCTCGATCGATGAGTTAGGATTATTTCAAATCCTTGCTCTATTGATCATATCGTCTTGCCCTGAAAAGCAAGATTGTTCTCGAGCTTAGTAACATACCGGTGGTTCGTGATTTTCTGAATATCTTCTCAGAAGTATTACCAGGTTGTCACCTGACCGCTATGTTGTGTTCGTGATTAAGTTGGTTTATTCCTGTAAACCACCCCTTCTCCAAGAATCCGTGTTGGATACCCTGAGCTAGTTGGATAAGCTAAACAACAACTTGGAGAGTTGGAAGATAAAAGCTTGTCCGACTTAGTTCATGTTAAGGGATATCTTTTTGTGTGTGTGTGTGTGTTGAAGAAAGATGATATCTTCATCAATTGGTCCTCGTGAACAATTGTTGGATCTATTATCTTACCCAAACCTTTGATTGAGTATGGGCTATCATCCAATCAGACCAGAACCAACGATATTCGTAATGTTGTCTTACTCGTGGTTGATCCCTCGAGCATACACCATTATATCTTTTGGGTCTGACCAATGCTATCACTTGTTCACTTAACTATGGAATTCCTTTTAAAAGGAAACTCAGATGAATTGTTGTTGTGCCCATTGACAACATCCTTGTCTTCTCCATAATTTTGCTGAACATTAAGCTAGTGTTGGAAACTTTTGAAAGCATTTGTTCATGCTAGCTCATGAAGCATATGTTCGGATGTAAGAAGTGACTTCCTCTAGTTCGTGTGCATTTGATGCAGGGTGCCGCCGTGAACTCGAGAAAGTCAATGTTGCTTCCTCTGGAATCATCGCAAGTCAGTCATGCACATGTGCGAAGAATTCTGTGGTTTGAAGACTTGCAACCTTCAATCTATATGTATCCCTAGCACACCAAGCCACTGATTGATTTGTTCAAGGAGAAGAAGTTCCTTCTTAAGAGTATACCTTATGCAAGGATTTTGATATCCTCATTGATGGTTCCCCACCTGAACTCGGTAGTGTTTTATTATAAGACTACCACGTGGTCATGCTTGTCTGGGACAACGTGTTCACATGTTTGTAGCAGAACCAGCTCATGTTTTGGAGCTTACTATCGTAGTTCATTTCCCGAGAATCTCGCAATGTCATCTCATCGATTTGTGTTGCAAACTTTCGTTTTCCTTCCTAGACTCGATGAGTCTGAAATATCCTGACACCAACCAGATCTGAATCTCAGGCAGATATGATGGTTTGGAACATTTCCCAAGAACTATAATATTGGTTCCTCGATAACTGGTAAAGTGGATGTCGTGGACAGCACCACCCAGCCGAAAGACCTATTATTGTAGTATCTTGATTGAAGAAGTTGGCCACCTCCCCATAAGGATTTCGTAGGATCTACTCCCTAGTTGTTCCTTATGGATTTTTGTGCTCCCGAAGTCCGACCTTTACTTGATGTTCTAGATACCAGACCATTTCAAGGAATGGGATACGCTAGTACATCAAGGAGAACATTAGAAGCGGAGTGCTAAATGTCTCTCGGTCGATCGTCCAGATTTTGTTCCTTGGCTCGCTAAGGTGAAATCTGAGAAAGTGTTATCCTCCTTTGCATCTGCATCGTCCATCGCTATTCATCATGGTAGTATGTTGTGTTGTCAGCATCCTTGACACGGATGTTGGTAAAACCTTGATGATTATGAAAATGCTCAAGTTCTTGAGAGCACGCACAAGCGCTACGTGTTATCATCGGCACTAACTGGGATTGCCCCAGATTTCCTCGGTTATGCTATAACCACTCCAACAGTGAATTCACTCTTTATTGTTGGGTTCTTCCCCCAGTTACCAGAATCATTCCCAGCATTTGCATTTTGTTCCCAGCTTGCACCGCCAATGTGCCATTCTACCATGGGTCTCTTCCATTTCCGGTGATAAGCAAAATCATACATTGCGTTGTCTTCAACAAGGTAGTCCACATCATCCAAGTCCGAGTATGCCATTCTACCGACCCCCTCCAAACGATTGCTCGAGAATTGCCTTAGGCTGGTTTAAAGAGTCTCAATGATCTCTGAATCAAAAGTAATTCTTTTTGCCACTTAAGGGGATATCTCTATGAGTCACCTTCCCTAAGGTGTATCGTTATGGTATCATGGCAACTCAACTCCTCGCTACGTTGACAATCGATTACCACCTTCTTAAGCGTGAAATTGTGGTCTACCTAGTGAACCTTCGTCATCTGCTTCACTCCATTCCTATGGATGTGTGCTTCGCCTCTCAGCTCGAGAGATGTTGCTATGTCTCATTCCGTGAGTTAATCCTGAGTTGTTCGACCTTCGAGAAGAACCATTCTTTTAGGATCTTTCCTTTCCTCTCGTTGTCATGTTGTGATGCCATGTTGTGTTTGCACATATCGAGCATATTGTGTGTATGTTATTGAAATTCTTGGTATGTGTGGGATCTGACTATCTAGTTGTTTATCTTTAGTAGCCTCTCTTATCGGGAAATGTCTCCTAGTGTTTCCACCGAGCCATGGTAGCTTGCTACTGCTTCGGAACACTTAGGCTGGCCGGCATGTGTCCTTCTTCATTCCTGTGTCTGTCCCTTCGGGGAAATGTCACGCGATGAATACCGGAGTCCTGTTAGCCCGCTACAGCCCGGTTCACCGGAGTCCTGCTAGCCCAGTGCTACAGCCTGGATTCACTCGCTGATGACCGACACGTTCGATGCTGGGTCATGGATGCCTGTCCCTGTAAGTCTGTGCCACTTTGGGTTTACGACTAGCCATGTCAGCCCCGGGCTCCTTATCATATGGATGCTAGCGACACTGTCATATACGTGTGCCAAAAGGCGCAAACGGTCCCGGGCAAAGGTAAGGCGACACCCGTGGGAATACCGTGCGTGAGGCCGCAAGGTGATATGAGGTGTTACATGCTAGATCGATGTGGCATTGAGTCGGGGTCCTGACAATGTGGCTCTTGTCGGATGGACGTAAGGTTGAGTCCATAAGAAGACTTCTTTTGCCAGTCATGTGATTTGTACACCCACTGTCAATAATCCATTCTGAAGACGCTGGTGTCGTACCCTATAGTGCAGTTAGGGGGATAGGCTTCACCAAGAGCATTGTGAAGCAAAAACATTTGACGAACCAGTGGGTTATGAAAGCTTAGATCCAGGTTAGGACTAATAGGGAGAGTAGCAAGTGATTTAGGTACGAAGTACATAGTAAGACCATTTGGGCATTTGATCTTGCGCCCTACAAGATGTTTAAGGTCCCCAGCAATAGCGTCAGACGATTTTGGTTTTCTGCTGGAGACCTTTCCTTGTAAAAGAGAGTTAAGCCTTCTTAACCACCCACATCTTCAAGGGTGGCTTAGAAGCAATAAGTCTAAGTGTAGCATCTGAGAATTTTGGCTTTGAAGCCTTAGCAAACAGTATTGCAGGCGGACAATAGTACTCATAAGAATTAGCAGAATAGTTCTTGGACTTATGAACATGGCGGTTTGATGAACCGCTCTCATATTCATATTCCTGAGTATGATTTTCCTGCCAAACATTTGCGTTAGTGCGACTCAGGTGAGTCCTCTGTCTGTATGAAGCCTTTGGACCGTATGAAGCCTTTGGTCTGAGGTTTGTCTTCTTCACGTGAGGTGTCATGATGACATTCACAGGAAGACTCTCCAGACACCTTTTCAGAACCCAGATCTTCTTCTAGGCGGTCCATTCCTGCAGTTAGTACCAATGTACCTGGCAAACACTTCACCATTCTGATTCTTAAACAGTATATAGTTTGCATGAAAGGATTCATCAATGATAATGGGGTTAGCACAGGTGAAGCCAGATAGATTGGATGGATCTGCTGAAGGTTCCTTTGCAGCAACCCACATGGTTTTGGGGTACTGCTCAGGTTTCCAGTAAGAGCCATCTGCATTCATTTTCCTTACGAACCCTACACCCTCTTTCTTAGGGTTTCGGTTCAGAATCTGCTTTTTCAGGACATCACATAGCGTCTGATGCCCTTTAAGACTTTTGTACATCCCTGTTTCAAGCAATGTCTTCAACCTAGCATTCTCATTAGCAATAGCGGTGGTATCCTCAGCAGAGGGGTTAGTTACCGCATCAACAGTTGAAGATATTGCAACAGTAGTAGCAGTAGAACATTCAGCAACAGAAGTAGCATTATCATGCTCAATGCATTTAAGACATGGTGGTTCAAATCCTTCCTGAGCGGGACTGATCTGTTTGGCGCGAAGTGACTCATTTTCTGTTTGAAGATATTCATGAACCGCTCTCAACTTCTCAAGATCTTGCTTCCTTTGAAGATAATCATAGGAAAGCTTTTCATGAGTTGTTGAGAGAGTTTCATGACGACTTTCAAGTTCCTGATACTTAACGTGAAGATTTTTTATGTCTTCAATTAAGGATTCAGATCGAGTCATTTCAGCACCTAACAGATCATCGCTTCTGTCTAACAGTTTTTGAATATGTTCCATAGCTTTCTGTTGTTCAGTTGCAATTTTAGCAAGTGTTTTGTAGCTAGGTTTTGAACCACAATCAGAGTCATCGTCACTAGATGTTTGATAGTGAGTAGTGCGTGTGTTTACCTTGGCACCGCGTGCCATGAAGCAGTAGGTAGAAGCGGAGTAGTCCTTGTCATTTGCATCGGTGTCGGTGATGAAGTCATTGTCTTCAGTGTTGAAGATGGACTTGGCAACGTATGCTGTAGCCAGACTTGCGACGCCTGAGTCGGATTCCTCCTTAGACTCCACCTCCGCCTCCTCAGAAGCAGACTCCTCCTCTGAATCCATTTCCTTGCCAACAAATGCACGTGCCTTGCCAGATGAGCTATTCTTGTGTGATGAAGACTTTGAGGAAGACTTGGAAGAAGACTTTGAGTATTTCTTCTTCTTCTTCTTGTCGTCGTCATATTCCTTGCTCTTCTTCTTCTTTTTGTTCTCATTGTCCCATTGTGGACACTCAGAGATGAAGTGGCCAAATTTCTTGCACTTGTGACATGTTTTCTTCTTGTAGTCATGAGCAGGAGCTTCATCATTCCTTGAACTTGATCGGGAAGACTTTCTGAAGCCTTTCTTCTTGGTGAATTTTTGGAACTTCTTGACAAGCATAGCAAGTTCCCTTCCAATGTCTTCAGGGTCATCAGAACTGCTTTCAGATTCTTCTTCAGATGAGGAGACAGCTTTTGCCTTCAAGGCACGAGTTCGCCCATAGTTTGGACCGTAGATCTCTCTTTTCTCCGAAAGCTGAAACTCATGTGTGTTGAGCCTCTCAAGTATGTCAGACGGATCGAGTGTCTTGAAATCAGGACGTTCTTGAATCATCAGAGCCAGGATGTCAAATGAACTATCAAGTGATCTTAGCAGCATCTTGACGACTTCATGTTTGGTAATCTTAGTGGCGCCGAGGGCTTGAAGCTCATTTGTGATGTCGGTTAGTCGGTCAAATGTGTGCTGGACATTCTCATTGTCATTTCGCTTGAAGCGGTTGAAGAGGTTGCGAAGGACACTGATTCTCTGATCTCTCTGGGTTGAGATGCCTTCATTGACCTTGGAGAGCCAGTCCCAGACCAGCTTGGATGTCTTCAAAGCACTCACACGGCCATACTGCCCTTTGGTCAGATGACCACAGATGATATTCTTGGCAGTAGTGTCCAGTTGAACGAATTTCTTGACATCAACGGCAGTGACACCTTCTCCATCCTTGGGATAGCCATTCTCGACGACATACCATAGGTCGATGTCAATGGCTTCAAGATGCATACGCATCTTATTCTTCCAGTAGGGATATTCAGTTCCATCGAAGACGGGGCACGCAGCGAAGACTTTAATTATCCCTGCAGTCGACATAGCTAAAACTCCAGGTGGTTAAACCGAATCACACAGAACAAGGGAGCACCTTGCTCTGATACCAATTGAAAGTGCGTTATATCGACAAGGGAGCAGCAGAAGGTAGACTACACTAGGCAAACCATAGTCAAGTATTCAATGAAGTGAAAGCACAAAGACTAATAGCAGCTAGGTAGTAAGAATCAGGTAGGAAGATGTTGTGAAGCCAAACAGAACACGCAGTCACTCAGTGAAGACAAATGACAGAGCAAACATACAATGACTTCACAAGGAGTAATAGTAAGTAAAGTGAAGTGAAGATGAAACCAGTGACTCATTGAAGACAATGATTTGTTGGACCAGTTCCAGTTGCTATGACAACTGTACGTCTGGTTGGAGCGGCTAGGTATTTAAACCTTAGGACACACAGTCCCGGACACCCAGTCCTGAACACGCAGCTCAGGACACCCAGTCCTCACCGTATTCTCCTTGAGCTAAGGTCACATAGACCTTGCCCAATCACCCTGGTAAGTCTTCAAGGTAGACTCCCAAACCTTCACAGACTTCGTTCACCGGCAGTCCACAATGTCTCTTGGATGCTCAAAACGCGACGCCTAACTGGCTGGAGGATGCACAGTCCTCAAGTGTAATAAGTCTTCAGATCAAACAGACAAGAAGACTTAAGTGATGCCCAATTCTCTCTGGCTCTGGTGGTTAGGGCTTTATCCTCGCAAGGAATTCTCTCTCAAAGGCTTCGAGGTGGGTTGCTCTCAAACGACAAAAGCCGTGCTTTCAATCTGACCAGCCAACCATTTATGGTTGTAGGGGGTGGGCTATTTATAGCCACTTGGCAACCCGACCTGATTTGTCCGAAATGACCCTGGGTCACTAAGGAACTGACACGTGTTCCAACGGTCAGATTTCAAACTCACACGGCAACTTTACTTGGGCTACAAGCAAAGCTGACTTGTCCGACTCTGGACAAGATTCGCTCTCATTGTCCTCACTCGAAGACATAGGTTTTTGGTTTAGGCATCACTTCAGTCATTCTGACTGGTTCTCTTGGACCCCACTTAACAGTACGGTGGTTCCTATGACTCAACACAAAAGAAAAAGAACTACGAAAGATCTAAGTCTTCGAGCTCCATAGGCTTCATATCGTGTCTTCTCTTGTCATAGTCTTCAATGTGAATATCTTCATATACCACCTTTGACTTCAATGTCTTCATAAAGTTTTAGGGGTCATCTCTGGTAGTAGAACCGAATCAATGAGGGACTTCTACCTGTGTTATCCTGTAATTCTCACAAACACATTAGTCCCTCAACTACGTTTGTCGTCAATACTCCAAAACCAACTAGGGGTGGCACTAGATGCACTTACACCTACGAACTATGAGGAAGCAATGATGACCCCAGATTCTGCGAAATGGCTTGAGGCCATGAAATCTGAGATGGGATCCATGTATGAGAACAAAGTGTGGACTTTGGTTGACTTGCCTGATGATCAGCCAGCCATAGAAGATAAATGGATCTTCAAGAGGAAGACGGGCGCTGATAGTAGTGTTACTATC
Source organism: Triticum aestivum (assembly GCF_018294505.1). NCBI lineage: Eukaryota > Viridiplantae > Streptophyta > Magnoliopsida > Poales > Poaceae > Triticum > Triticum aestivum. The sequence goes on from NC_057800.1 coordinate 117,624,545, forward strand.
TACAAAGCTAGACTTGTCGAAAAAGGTTATGACAAAGTTCAAGGTGTTGACTACGATGAGATTTTCTCACTCGTAGAGATGCTTAAGTCTGTCCGAATCATGTTAGCAAACTGCCACATTTTATGAAATCTGGCAAATGGACGTCAAAACTACATTCTTTAATGGATTTCTTAAAGAAGAGATGTATATGATGCAACTAGAAGGTTTTGTCGATCCTAAAGGTGCTAACAAAATGTGCAAGCTCCAGCGATCCATCTATGGACTGGTGCAAGCATCTCAGATTTGGAATATACGCTTTGATGAGTTCATGAAAGCATATAGTTTTATACAGACTTGTGATGAAGCCTGTATTTACAAGAAAGTGAGTGGGAGCACTAAAACATTTCTGATAAATATATGTGAATGACATATTGTTGATCGGAAATAATGTAGAATTTTCTAGAAAGCATAAAGGAGTATTTGAAAGGAGTTTTTCAAATAAAGACCTTGGTGAAGCTACTTACATATTGAACATCAAGATATATAGAGATAGATCAAGACGCTTGATAAGTTTGTTCAATGAGTACATACCTTGACAAGATTTTGAAGTAGTTCAAAATCGAATAGTCAAAGAAAGAGTTCTTACCTGTGTTACAAGGTGTGAAATTGAGTAAGACTCAAAGCCCGACCACGGCAGAAGATAGAAAGAGAATGAAAGTCATTCCCTATGCCTCAGCCATAGTTTTTATAAAGTATGCCATGCTGTGTACCAGATCTATTGTATACCCTACACTGAGTTTAGCAAGGGAGTACAATAGCGATCTAGGAGTAGATCACTGGACAGCGGTCAAAATTATCCTTAGTGGAATAAGGATATGTTTCTCGATTATGGAGGTGACAATAGGTTAGCCGTAAAGGGTTACGTCGATGCAAATTTTGACACTGATCTAGATGACTCTAAGTCTCAATCTGGATACATTTTGAAAGTGGGAGAAATTAGCTAGAGTAGCTCCGTGCAGAGCATTGTTGACATAGAAATTTGCAAAATACATACGAATCTGAATGTGGCAGACCCGTAGACTAAACTTCTCTCACAAGCAAAACAGGATCACACCTTTGTACTCTTTGGGTGTTAATAACATAGCGATGTGAACTAGATTATTGACTTTAGTAAACCCTTTGGGTGTTGGTCACATGACGATGTGAACTATGGGTGTTAATCACATGGTGATGTGAACTATTGGTGTTAAATCACATGGCGATGTGAACTAGATTATTTAGTCTAGTGCAAGTGGGAGACTGAAGGAAATATGACCTAGAGGCAATAATAAAGTTATTATTTATTTCCTTATTTCATGATAAATTTTTATTATTCATGCTAGAATTGTATTAACCGGAAACATAATACATGTGTGAATACATAGACAAACATAGTGTCACTAGTATGCCTCTACTTGACTAGCTCGTCAATCAGAGATGGTTAAGTTTCCTAACCATAGACATGAGTTGTCATTTGATTAACGGGATCACATCATTAGGAGAATGATGTGATTGACTTGACCCATTCCATTAGCTTAGCACTTGATCGTTTAGTATGTTGCTATTGCTTTCTTCATGACTTATACATGTTCCTAATTAGGAGATTATGCAACTCCCGTTTACCGGAGGAACACTTTGTGTGCTACCAAACGTCACAACGTAACTGGGTGATTATAAAGGTGCTCTACAGGTGTCTCCGAAGGTACTTGTTGGGTTGGCGTATTTCAAGATTAGGATTTGTCACTCCGATTGTCGGAGAGGTATCTCCGGGCGCATTCGATAATGCACATCACTATAAGCCTTGCAAGCATTGTAACTATTGAGTTAGTTGCGGGATGATGTATTACAGAACGAGTAACGAGACTTGCCGGTAACGAGATTGAACTAGGTATTGAGATACCGACGATCGAATCTCGGGCAAGTAACATACCCATGACAAAGGGAACAACGTATGTTGTTATGCGGTTTGACCGATAAAGATCTTCGTAGAATATGTAGGAGCCAATATGAGCATCCAGGTTCTGCTATTGGTTACTGACCGGAGACATGTCTCAGTCATGTCTACATAGTTCTCGAACTCGTAGGGTCTGCATGCTTAAAGTTTCGGTGACGATTGTATTATGAGTTTTTGTGTTTTGATGTACCGAACGTAGTTCGGAGTACTGGATATGCATGGACATGACGAGGAGTCTCGAAATGGTCGAGACATAAAGATCGATATATTGGATGACTATGTTCGGACACCGGAATGGTTTTGGGGAGTTTCGGACATATACCGGAGTACTGGGGGGTTACCGGTACCCCCGGGGAGTTTAATGGGCCAAGATGGGCCTTAGTGGAGAAGAGGAGGGGCGGCTAGGGCAGGCCGCGCGCCCCTCCCCCTCTAGTCCTGAATTGGACAAGGAGGGGGGAGCGGCGCCCCCTTTCCTTCCTCTCTCTCCTTCCCTTCCTTTCCCCCTCCTACTCCAACTAGGAAAAGAGGGAGTCCTACTCCCGGTGGGAGTAGGACTCCTCCCTGGCGCGCCCTCCCCTAGCCGGCTGCCTCATCCCCCTGGTCCTTTATATACGAGGGCAAGGGGGCACCTCTAGACACAACAATTGATCTCTTGATCTCTTAGCCGTGTGTGGTGCCCCCCTCCACCATATTCCACCTTGATTATATCATAGCGGTGCTTTGGCGATGCCCTGCATCGGTAGCAACATCATCATCATCACCACGCCGCCGTGCTGACAGAACTCTCCCGTGAAGCTCTGCTGGATCGGAGTTCGCGGGACGTCATCGAGCTGAACGTGTGCTGAACTCGGAGGTGCCATACGTTCGATACCTGGATCGGTCGGATCATGAAGACGTACGACTACATCATCCGCGTTGTGATAACGGTTTCGCTTTCGGTCTACGAGGGTATGTAGACAACACTCTACCCTCTCGTTGCTATGCATCACCATGATCCTATGTGTCCGTAGGAAAATTTTGAAATTACTACATTCCCCAACACTTGGCATGTCACTCTATGTATGTATAACCTTCCTCCTTGGTTGTGCATGAAGCGAAAGTTCATTATGATGCCAGTGCTCATCCAAGGCCCTAAGCAACCCGGCAACGACATTGATGTGTGCCTAAGGCCATTAGTTGAAGAACTCTTATAGCTGTGGAATGGAAAAGGTGTACGTGCGTGGGATGAGCTCGATCAGGAAGAATTTGACCTACATGTGTTGATGTTTGTAACCATCAATGATTGGCCTGCTCTCAGTAACCTTTCAGGACAGACAAACAAGGGATACCGCACATGCACACACTGTTTGGATGATACCGATAGTATATATTTGGATAATTTTAAGAAGAATGTGTACCTAGGACATCGTCGATTTCTTTCGAGCATGCATCCTGTAAGAAAGAAAGGCAAGCATTTCAAAGGTGAGGAAGATCACCAGATGAAGCCTCGCCACCGTACTGGTGAAGATGTACATGATATGGTCAAGGATTTGAAGGTAATCTTTGGAAAGGGTCCTGACAGACAATCTGTTCCAAATGATGCTGACGAATGCGCACCCATGTGGAAGAAGAAATCTATATTTTGGGACCTACCCTATTGGAAAGACCTAGAGGTCCTCTCTGCAATTGACGTGATGCATGTGACGAAGAATCTTTGCGTGACCCTGCTTGGATTTTTTGGCGTGTATGGGAAGACAAAAGATACACTGGAGGCACTGGAGGACCAACAACGTATGCACGGAAAAGACGGAATACATCAGGGTCATGCCAGCTACGCTCTTACCAAAGAAGAGAAGGAAATCTTCTTTGAATGCCTGCTCAGTATGAAGGTCCCGTCTTGCTTCTCGTCGAATATAAAGGGAATAATAAATATGGGAGAGAAAAAGTTCTAGAACCTAAAGTCTCAGGACTGCCACGTGATTATGACGCAACTGCTTCCGGTTGCATTGAGGGGGCTTCTACCGGAAAATGTTCGACTAGCCATTGTGAAGCTATGTGCATTCCTCAATGCAATCTCTCAGAAGGTAATCGATCCAGAAATCATATCAAGGTTAGAGAATGATTTGGTGCAAAGTCTTGTCATTTTTGATTTGGTGTTCCCACCATCCTTCTTCAACATCATGATGCACGTCCTAATTCACCTATGCGAAGAGATTAACTTTCTGAGTCCTGTATTTCTATGCAATATGTTCCCCTTTGAGAGGTTCATGGAGTCTTAAAGAAACATGTTCATAACTGTGCTAGGCCAGAAGGAAGCATCTCCAAGATCCATGAAATGAGGAGGTCATTGATTTTTGTATTGACTTTATTCCTGACCTTAAGACGATTAGTGTTCCTGAATCGCGGCATAAGGGTAGACTGGGTGGAAATGGCACGCTAGGACCAGAACAAATAATATGTATGAAAGGGCATTCTCTCACTCAAGCATACTACATAGTTCTACAGAATACTGCCTTGGTGGCTCCGTATATGGAGGAACACAAGAATATTATATGCTCCAAACACCCGGAGCAGTCTAACGACTAGATTATACATGAACAAATGGGGACTTTCGCCGGTTGGTTGCAGACACATGCCATGCATGACGACACTGTTGAAGATGACCTGTACTTGCTGTCCCAGTTACCATCTTCGAATATAATGACTTTCAAAGGGTACGAGATAAATGGGAATACATTTTACACGATCGCCCAAGATAAGAAGAGCACCAACCAAAACAGTGGTGTCCGCCTTGATGCAGCAACCAAGAGGGGAAAGGACACATATTATGGTTACATAGAGGAGATATGAGAACTTGACTATGGACGTGGTTTGAAGGTCCCTTTGTTTTGATGCAAATGGGTCACTCTGACACGAGGAGGGGTAATGGAAGACGCGCAATACGGAATGACAACAGTGGATCTCAACAATTGTAACATCCCAAATTTCCAATTTCGAATGTTATACATAGGTTATCATATGCATATCATAATTCATTTGCATTTTGGCTTTGTTTATCATATGCATATCATACGCCTAGGTTATCATATGCATATCATAATTCCCGAAATCCTAAGAAACTCAAGGACCCACAGAGAGAGTTGGGGATTTTATTGTTTTCATATTTGAATTTTCTCAAATATTGAAAAGTGGATCACTTTGGTTTTAATTATTTTCCCTCCGAAAATATTTCATATTAAAAATATATGAGAGGAGATAATATGAATTGTCCAAAATAAATGAAATATTGAAGGAAAATGTTAAAATAAAATAAAGTATTTTATTTGGATTTTATTGCTATTTTATTTGCATTAGAAAATATGCATTTTTTCAAAATTGCATTTTTAGGCCAAGAAAATGTTCACTAAGTTCTAAATATTTTATTTAGACGGTGAAAGTTTGTTTTGGCATTTTAGATTTTTATTTTTATTTATTTATGATTTTTTTCTCGATGGAATCATTTAGAAAAATAGAGTTTCGGACCGAACTGGGCCGAAGGCCCAGCCGGCCCAACGCAGCACCGCCCCCGACCCCGAGCCGCTGTCCGCCACCGCGCCGTGGCCGAGTCGGTCTCTCGCTGCCGCCGCCTTGCCCCCTCCTCCAAGCCGCCCCTCCCCTTCTTATATAACCGCCGCCCCACCTCACCACCACCCGCCCCGCCCTGCCCCACAGCAGCAGCGCAGCAGCTGAGCCGCCGCCTGCGCCGCCGCGCCGCACCTCGCCTCCCCCCGATGCCCGGGCCGCCGCCTCGCCGAACCCTGCCGTCGCCGAAATCCCGCCATTGACCTCGTCGGTCTTCGTCGCGGTTTTTTGGGATTAGGTAAAAACCACTCGGTTTTTCTTTAAAACCCTAGATTGTTTTTTATTTAGATCGATTCGGTTTTTCTTTGGTTTATTTATTTAGCGGATGCTTGTTCGTTCATTTTAACGAACTTGTTCGCCGGTTAGGTTCAGACAGTGAAGTTCGTTTGTTAGTCTTTTTTTTCGGCCAGGGACATATCTGTGATTATTTTTATCGCAGATTAGCCCCTGATCTTCAAACCCTCGCCGTTTCTTAACCGTTTGTCCAAATCCAGTGAAACCAACGCCAAAATCTTCATATCGAACCCTTATTTCTGTTTAATCAACTTGAACAAGGTTTTTGACAAATTAAAATTTGTTTGCAAGCAGATTTGAATTCGAAGTTTGTTTGACCGTTGTTTCAGTTTCGTAGCTCCGTTTCGATCGATTCTTTTTGCAAATCGAACATTTTCAGTTGAACTTTCAGTTTAGATCTTATTTGAAGTTTTACCCTTGCATCTTTTCTTGAGTGCTTATGTATGTCATTGTTTGTTTGTGATAGAATTCCCGGAGTGCGCAGCGTGCTACTATGAGTCACTAGGTTTTGCGGATCATCAGCAAGGCAAGTAACACATTGATCATACCCCTTTATTACCTAGTTTTTATGCATTAGTTACAACCCTCAAATATTGCATGAGTAGGATCTCTTAGCATGTGGGTTTTGCGAAGTAGATGATGAGGTTGAACCTATTGCCCTTTTATTATCAAACCCTTGGGAGTTACTTCTACGTTATACTTATATTGCCATGCTATGCTCGTAGACGTGGATTTGGTTTGAGTGATCCATGAAAGATGTGAGATTTGTTAATTAATGGTTAACTTAAGGTGATTACTTAAATACACCTCTGGGTGGATTGGTTGCAGGCACCTGGAGAATCCAGTGTTGTCCTAGGATATCCCAGAGCACCCGTGTGATCATCCTATGGTTCGCCACCCAGGCTCAAAGGGATCATAAGATTATTCATGCTAGAAACTTCTGTGTGCAGCCACAAGCTATTATGGGCTCTAGCATAGTTGAGTATGTTGCATGACCTCTTTCAGTGGTGGGCTAGCAGATGTAGGGGAAAGTAGGTGTAACTGTCAACCCAGAGTAAAGAGTTAGTGCTTCTGAAAGACTATGTCTTGGTCATCCGTTTCTCAAACATCATGCAGTGCGAGAAATACTAAGGAGGAGACTGAGTCTTGTGGGGAAAAGTGCGCAAACCTCTGCAGAGTGTACAAACTAATCATGGTTAGCCGTTTCCCCGGTTATGGACATCTTGAGTATGTGGTTCTTGGATTATCATGTTGATCTCATCACTCTAAATTAATTGCTTGGGTTGTTAATACTGCTTAATGGGGATTGAGTTGGAGGAACCTTCTCAATGTTTAACAACTGCCATGATAGTTAAATAAAATATATTTCTTTGTTGTAGGGAAAAATTGGCTTTTTGCAAAACATTGTGACCATAGAGCCTCCACCAGCCATACATGTGCATGTAGTGATAGCTTTTATTCTATTCATCACTCTACTGTGTTACATTGCCAACATATTCCATGTGCTGACCCATTTTCGGGCTGCAACGTATCATGTTGCAGACTTTTCAGACGAAGAGTAAGGTGCGCCAGGTCATTGTCGTGCACTCAGCTATGTCGTTGGAGTTGCTGGACTCACTTTATCTCCCAAGTCTTCCGCTGTTATCGTAATTAGATGGCCTTAAGCCATATTTATTGTATTAAGTTCTCTCTTGAGACTATCAATGTAACAAGTGTGTGCTTACTACTCTGTTATAAATCCTTCAAAGTACTATGTGTGTCAGCATTACCGATCATGGGATGAAACTTATGCACAGAGATTTGACCGATTGAGGTTGGATCGCTACAACAATCTTGCCTACGCAGACGAACCATTCGTCCTTGCCAATGATGTGGCGCGGGTTTTCTATTTGAAGGACATGTCTACAAAGCCAAGAAAAATAAAATATAATGAAGAGAATACATCATATGATGAGCCAAAGGGCCACATAGTTATTTCAGGGAAAAGAAACATGGTGGGAGTGGATGACAAGATAGACATGTCAGAAGATTATGAAAAGTTTCATGAAATTGCTACCTTCACAGCGAATATTGAGTCGAGCATCTAGTTAAATGATGAAGATTGTCCATGGTTACGACGCAAAGGGACACATGTGAAGAAAAAGTTTCTCACCCAACGATCCCACTCTGGGATGTGACCGGCTTCACTGTCATCACTTTCTTCTCTAGTGAGTTTCCGGACTTATATATCTGGAAAGTATCACTTTGGATAAACTTTATGGAATCTTTGTAATAGTAAGGGTGCTTATGTGTTTTGGCATTTCAAACATGTACTTTTGTGCTTCGGACAAACATCATCAATTTCCAACCCTTTCTGAGTTCATTTGCTATTTTTCAGCTCATTTACTGATTTTTTTAGCTAAATGACCCTGAAATTGAAAAGCACTACAAAATGAACTCTGACAAGGTTGAAAGTTGGCATGGTATCATCATTTCACCCACATAGAATGTGCTAAAAAGTTGAGAGGGTTACGGCAAAAACTGGATCCACTTCGTGTACAAAATGGACAATCTCTTTCGAAGTATCAGGGTTTCGGACGAAAACTCATCTGTTACAAAGGCATTTCATTTTTTAATATTATTTCAACTCCAGACTTTTTGTTCGTTCAGTATGCACCATTCAAAGCCACATCATCAATTTTCAACCCTTTCTGACTTCATTTGCTATTTTCATGCATTTACGGATTATTTCGATCTAAATGACCCTGAAATTGAAAATCACTACAAACGAACTCTAACAAGGTTGAAAGTTGGCATGGTATCATCATTTCACCCACATAGCATGTGCTAAAAAGTTGAGAGGGTTATGGCAAAAACCAGATGCACTTCATGTACAATGGACAATTTCTTTTGAAGTATCAGGGTTTCAGACGAAAACTAATCTATTACAAAGGCATTTCATTTTTTTAAACTTATTTGAACTCAAGACTTTTTGTGCATTCAGTATGCACCATTCAAAGCCCCGTCATCAATGTTCAACCCTTTCTGACATCATTTGCTATTTTTCATGCATTTACTGATTTTTTTTGAGCTAAATGACCCTAAAATTGAAAAGCACCACAAATGAACTCTGAAAAGGTTGAAAGTTGGCATGGTATCATCATTTCACCCACATAGCATGTGCTAAAAAGTTGAGAGGGTTACAGCAAAAACTAGATGCACTTCGTGTACAAAATGGACAATCTCTTTCGAAGTATCAGGGTTTCGGACGAAAACTCATCTGTTAAAAAGGCATTTCATTTTTTAAAATAACCTAAGTATTACCAAATTTAATATAATGACAAAACACACTAATAATAAACATAAGAAAAAAGAATCACTGAAAAATCTATTTTTAAAGTAAAGTTATTCACAAACTAGTGATTTGGACAAATTTCATATAATTTAAATTTAAACTATTCAAATTTGAAAACTACTAGCACTAATAGAAAGTTTATAATTTTTTTACCTAAAAGAAAAATACTCACAAAGCAACTCTAAATAAAGCAAAAAACAACTCAGAAATAAAAGAAAATAAATAACACAGAAAAAAAGCCTGCCCACTAGGCCACAACGGCCTGCATACGACTAGAAACCCAACCTGTAGTGGGGCCAGGATACAGGCCCGCAAGGCCCAGTAGGCCCATAGGGCAGTGCATCAGTTTTAGGCCCAGAAGCCTGCTTTGGACAGGAGCTCGAAGGAGCAGCCACGGTTGGATTTATAAACCAGTGCGGCTGCCCTTCGCTCGGCGAGGTGGGACTAAACTTTGTGCACCGTGGGTGGCAGCGCACCACCTTTAGCTCCGGTTGGTGGCTCCAACTTCGACTAGGTGGGGGGGGGGGTTTAGTCCCGATTGGAGCCACCAACCGGGTCTAAAGGCATGCGCTTCCCGCCGCTTGGCCTTGCCAAAAAAGACCTTCAGTCCCGGTTGGTGGGTCCAACGAGGACTAAAGGTCCCTCCTATATATACTCACACTTCAAAAAGAATTCATTTTCATCTCCCTCTTCCTCTGCTTCGACCTCTGCTTTGACGACATCACCGCCCCCCCCCCCCCCCCCCCCCCGTCGCCACCCCCGTGGCGCGTCGTTGTCGTCCCCATCGCCGCCCCTGTCGCGCGCCGTCGCCGTCCCCGTTGCCGCCCCCATCGCCACCCACGTCGTCTGCTATGAGACCCCCTGCCGCCATGGCAACCCTCATCCAATCGAACCCGCACACACACACACACACACACACACACACACATTTTTCTTAATTATTTCTGTTTTCTGCTTTTTAGTTTTTTATACTTTTAGTTATTGAAATGTTAGATGAATTAGATATATATAAATGTTAGATTAATGTCAGAGTTTTAGATGAATTAGATTAATGTCAAATGTTAGATGAATTAGCTAGATATATTAATGTTAGATGAATTTGTTTTTTATACTTTTAGTTAGCTGAATTAGATATATTAATGTTAGATGGATAATTTTTTTATACTTTTTTCAAATGTTAGATGAATTAGTTAGATATATTAATGTTCGATAAATTAGCTAGATATCATATGTCAAAGTTTGATCATATGTCAAAGTTTGAATTTTGACATATACAACATTTGATCAAATATCAAAGTTGATCATATGTCAAAGTTTGAATTTTGATATATGCAACATCTGATCATATATCAAACTTTGATCATATGTCAACGTTTGAATTTTGACATATGCATCATTTAATCATATGTCAAAGTTTGATCATATGTCAAAGTTTGAATCTTGATATATGCAACATTTAATAAAGGATTTATCAAAAATGCCCCCATTAATAAGAGATTTCTCAAGAATGCCCCCATTATCGTTGTGCATAATTAAGTTGATCAATATGTTTCCTGATCTCATTTATGCTTCTATATGTGCACGTCCTCTTGTGTCAAAGTATTGAAGAAATCCATGGTTACATCATTAGCCAGAAGTAACAAGCGCATGATGGTACGAAGCTCTCCAAAGTTATTTTGGAACGGAGTCCAGATAGGATAATTCACTTTTTGGTACGAAGTTTGGCAAAGGCCTTCCAAATAGCGATATTCGGAAGGCTCTTGTCGAACTTCGTACCAAAAAGTGAATTATCTTATCCGGGACTCCGTTCCAAAACAACTTTCGATAGCTTTGTACCATCATGCTCCTGTTACTTCTGGCTAATGATGAAGCCATGGTTTTCTTGAATCCTTTGACACTAGACAACGTGACATATAGAAGGGTAGATGAGATCAGGAAAAATATGGACCATTTTTTGCACATCCAGAATGGCGCCATTTTGTTAAATCCCTTAAAGGTTAAGAGAATCCGTTATAATTCTGAATCCTATTCCTATAGCCAAGGACTAAAGGTTTTTCTCGTATATAAGAAATCAAAATCCAATCATTAAAAATGTTACACTTGCATATAGAATTTGTTCTTGACGTCAACGATGCCCGGCCCGCATCCTCGCCGTCGACCCGTTCGCGATGACGTCCTGCTTCAGAGGAGCCCTATCCGGGACTGGGCTCCGCCGGGCTGGCACTGGGAGGTGTTACCTTCAGGGGCGCGCCGCTTGGTGAGGAACCCGGCCCCGGGTCCCGTCGTTGACCCGGAGCTCCTTTGGTGGCGTTTTCATGGGCCACTTTCGGTGCGGAGGGAGCCGGCCTCGCCGGAGGTGGTACGTCTCCGTTTGAGGGAGGAGGACGAGCACGTCTATCGCTACATGGCTGCGTTGGATGTCAGGTTATCCAATACCTGGCAGGTTCTTCAGGGATCTCAACCAAGGTATGATCATGTGATGGTTCCTTCAATTTGGGTTTCCACTGCCCGCGCCTCAGGAACCACGAGTGAACTAGATTATTTGATAGTAATCGATCTGTATTAGCTAGCTAGTGATGTATTCGATAATATTCGAGATGATGTATTCAAGATTATAATATTCGATAATATTGGAGATGATGTATTCGAGATTATATTCGATGATGCATATTATGTACTATGACTCAGTTTTTCCTCATTGATTGCATGCATGCACTCTAATTTGAATACTAAATTGTTTTATATTTCTTCTGTATTAGTTAAATAAAAGCTATGGACAATACTGGCAGAGAAGGAGAGGAGGACCTATTCAACATCATACGCTCATCCCCTCGCCCAGATGAGTTTGAAGAAGACGACGGCTCGCAATACATGAACCCTACTGGTGAGGGTATGATATATGATGAAGACGAATGAATAGATGAAGTCGAGAACTATGATGACAAAGAAAATGTTGTTCTTGAAATAACAAAGACCGGCGAGGTATATTTATATAAGCAGGCATCTGGTGATCATCACATGTTTTAATTGATTTGTGTATATATTAACGAATCGATATTTCTTCTTTCAGCCCTCTGGATCGAGCAAATCTTCTACAGGCAGCAGGACAGTGCGAGGCCCGGCCAAAAAGTTGAAGGATGGTGTAAAGTACAACATTGACACCATCAAATCTAACAGTGAACCATGCGAGCCTAAGAAGAATGCAGGCAAATTCATTCATCAGTGCGGAGTTCTTGCGAAGGACCTAATCTCGATCTCCATTCAAGAATGGAAAAAGCCAGCAAAGGAACGTCCAGATCTTACTTTGTCTACCAAAGAGCAAAATATCGACTTTGGTAATCTCTCATGTCACATTTCACCCTACCAGATCATTTCACAGATGCAGATGTGGAGAAAGTCAAGAATGATGCTCTTAGGAAGATGGTGATAGCATTCAACAACCACAAGAAAAGTATATGGAACAAGTACGTCAAAGAAGGAAAGAAGACTCCAGAATTCAAGGGAACACTAGAGAAGCAAAGAGATCACTGGGAAGCTTTCATGAAATTCAAGGAATCGGAAGTAGCTCAGGAACGGTCCAGAATAAACATGCTCAATGCCATGAAAAATATATGGCATGATAAGCTGGGGCCAGGTGGCTACGAGGTGGCTCGGCCTAAGTGGGATCATGCTGAGCAATAGATGCTGGATGCAGGGGTCACTCCATTTACATTTACTACAAAAAAAAGACACTTCCATGATGATACGTGTTTGTCATAGTAGGTCACGTTTTCGGTCATGCATGTACATCCATGACAATTTTATGACAGAATCAAGATAGTCATACCTGTGCTGTCGTAGAAATGTTCCATGACATTACCAAAAATATCATTACGGAAGTGTCCACTTCCATGACAATAAATCCTGTGTCATAGAAGTGCTTTCGTCAAGGGGGACGAACATGTGGCATCCACTGTAACGGCTCGCCGTTATGCTATCGGGTCCAGTTTTGGATCAGATAACCCGTTAACAGCCCCGACCAATGTGGATTTTCCACGTGTAAAATCATCATTGGCTGGAGGAAACACGTGTCGGCTCACCATTGGGACAAATGTCATCCACTCATTGGACTGAAGGCGCCTATGATACATCGACACGTGGCATGGCCCAATAGAGGTCCATTCCTGTGAAAAGACCGGCCCGTTTCACTTGGTCAAAAGGTGGCAGGCCGGCCCACAAAAAGCCTGTTAATGGCCGGTTCGCATATAGCCCATTTACAGACCACTAACCCAGCGCCCGTTACGACCTATCCGAATTAGGCCCAGTAGCGTCATCTGGGCTGTCCAATATGATTCCAGCCCATTTTAACTTCCGGCCCATGTATAGCCCATGAAGTCTTTTGGCCCATATGAGGCCCTTTGTAACTCTTGGCCCATTAACAGCACGTGGTGAAACTGGCCCGTAATGAACATTGTATCACTTAATACCCATTAACGACCCATTATACCATTGGGCTGTTTCCAGCCCATGTTATCTTTCGGGCTTCTCAGGGCCCATTTATTCTTGGGCTCATTTCCAGCATTCGGTTACTTACGGCCCGTTACTGTCATATTCTGCTTGTGGGCCAAATTCAGACCGTGGTTACAGTCGACCTATTTGTGGCTTGTTAATACGTTGGGCCATTTTCACAGCATCATCAAATACGGGCGATTAACGACGCCCCGTTATGGTCGGCCCATGAACGGATGATTCCAGCTCTAGCCCGTTTACGGCCATAATGCGGTATGTTATTGGCCCATGTTTGGGCAATCGATCATACGGCCTGTAGAAGGCTCATTGATGATACGACCCATAGAAGGCCCATTGATGATACGACCCGTAGAAGGCCCATTGTTTTACGCCCCGTAGAAGGCCCATTGTTTCTACGGCCCATAGAAGGCCCAGTGTCACAGTAAATGTGTAGCCCATGGTTATTGTGGCCTACTTTAAAAAATAGGTTATTGCGGCCACTAGCAAACCACGGAAAAAGAACATCACTGACTACAAGCAAACAAATAAAAAAGACAACAAGGAAACAAATAAGCAAGCAACTTACGCTAGGCTATCACGGCTATTACACATATTACATCCACTGGGCATCAAACTTCGCCACCATTGCAAATATAGGGAACAAAGCAGCATATCATATACACTGGTTGTCGAAGTTGGCGACCAGTGCAAATAAACGCCGCAACAAAACAAGTCCAGAACTGAAACCACTTCAGAAGAGCTCAAGAAACAATATCCTGGGTACCCATAATGCTGGAAAGATTCTTACCAAGCTTATTAACTTTCTCTTGTTTGGCGCTTAAATCCTCCAGCTCTTGCTGTTGCACCAGAAAGTATGCATCTGAATTCTGCAGGGACTTCCTTAGTCCTTCAGCTTCCTGTCACAGCACATCTGATCGATGTCTTTCAACTTGAAGGTGAGACTCAATAAGATGAACTGATTCAGGCAGTGAGGTCGAAGAGCTTATGCCAGTAGTAGTGGCTAGTAACTCGAACAGTACATCAAGACAGGACTTTTGGGTTCTCTCACTGTCGTCAAGGTAGTTTTTATCAGCTTTCCTGGAGACCAATAGGGATGTCTCACTATCTTGAACCTTATCCGTATTACTTCCTTTACCATTGCATAATGGGGTACTGTTCTCCAATATTTTGTCTGGATTCTAAAAGAGAAACAAGCAGACACATCACAGGTTTACCATGTTGTATAAGAAACTCATTTTGGTAAATCAGTTCAGTAGTAAATTGCACAGGATAACATCATGAAACAAACATATATCTATGTACCATGGTCACTTTATGGTCTATATCATTCTAGTTTTTGTTGCCAGATCAAGATAGAGACACAGTTCAAATAATATTTGTTCAAGACAAAGCATAATAGAGAGAATATAAGTGTGGAAAACTATAGAGGAATAACAACACTTGTAATGTGCATGACATGAGAACATAATGTTTATTCAATTGAAACTTAAATCAACATAGAGCAAATTACAACAGCAAACCAGTTAAAGAAACAGGTTTAAAACATACCTGTTGTGCCATTGGAGTTTCAATTCCATCCTTCCATTTTGAAAATAGTTGGTCTGACTAAATACAGTGATGCAAGAGCAAAGGAGTATGAACCATATATAGCTATAGAACCTGACCTAAGAACAATTCTTCTTCTCCTTTAAGCGTTAGTTGGGATTCGTAGTGGTGGTCCTCGTGCTTTGGGCACTGCAGTTCCCTTACTAACTGCTCGTGTTTGGGTGCTCTGTGGTGGAGATGATGCTGTGTCCACTGGAACTGGGTTACTATCTGCTGGGGTTGGGGTTAGAAGGGGTGTACCTGGTTCTCTGTCCAACTGGGTAGGGGTACAATCCGCGAGAGTTTGGGTTATGTGTGGTGGGGCTGGTTCTTGGGCAAGTACAACCGTGGTTCTATCTCCATCAACTGGTAGCACTATCTTTTTTGAAGACCGTGTTGTTACTCCCTTAGATACTGCCATCACCCTCTCCAATTCAAATGGCTGATAAATAAGAAAAGTAATTTAATGTACAGACATTGTATGATAGACATGTGCAATGTATAGTGGGGAATAAAGGAGGGCATGAAATAATTCACATTTATTTTGTCTAACCAAATAGGATAGCATGACACAATTTCACATATATGATGGCTAACTAAATAGGATAGCATGACACAATTTCACATTATGATGGCTAACTAAAAAAGATGGAAAGACATAGTTCAAAATATGATGACTATGTAAACAGGATGACATGATATAACTATATAATGTGTTTATTAGGTTGGCATGCCATAGGTCACATACACGCCGCCTATGGAAACATGATAGCATGATATAATTCCCAGATAGAATGACATAATTCGAAATATGATGACTGTAAACACTAAACAGGATGAGATGATATAATTATATGGTGTCTTTATTAAATGGGTTGCCATGCCATAATTCAGATAGATGATGTGTATGTAAACATGATGGCATGATATAATTCAAATATATGATTTATATAGTAAGCAAGTAAGTAGATGGCAATCCATATATGATGTAAAAACTAAGCAATGCAAGACAACATGCATGATATGGGTAATATAACCCTGCCAAGTTTGAGCATAGACCTCAGGGGGGAAATAGGACTGGTCACCAGTCTCTGAATCCTCCTTTGAGGAGCTCTCTGTATCCAGCAAGATGTCTGCTTCAGCAGGTAGCATTGTCTGCTCTGAATACCTTGTTTTTACTCCAAATACTTCCATCACCGCTTCAAATGGCTGATGCACAGGAAGAGTAGTTGAATATACAAATGTTGTCGACAAATGGAACACGTAATACAAAAAAATGGTAGCATGATATAATTCATATACATGATGATCGGCTCAACAACATGGCATTGCATAATTCACATATATAATGCCTTTGCAACAAGATAGGATTGCATAATTCACATATATAATGTGTTGCAACAAGATGGCAATGCATAATTCACATGTATGGTAATTAGACACTAAACAGGTGGCGTTCACACAAAGCATGTCTAAACTAATCAAATGACATAGCAATGCAAGACACCATACGCATGATATGAGCAACATAACCCTGCCAAGTTAGAGCATACACCTTGGGGGGAAATAGGACTGGTCATCTTTCTCAGAATCCTCCTCTGAGGAGATATCCGTAACCAACGAGATATGCAATTCGTCAGATAGCATAGTATGCTCAGACCTTGTTTTCACTCTAGAATTTTCCATCACTGTGTCAAATGGTGATGCACACGAAGAGTAGTTGAATGTACTAACATTGTTGACAAATGTAATACGTAACGGAAAAAAGGATGGTCTGATATAGTTCACATATAAGATGACTGGCTAAGCATGATGGCATTGCAAAATTCACATATATGATGCCTGGCTAAACAAGACGGTGTTGCATAATTCACATAAATGATGAATAAACTAAACAGATGGCATTCATACAAAGCATGTCTAAACTAAGCAGTTGACATATTTGATGTATAAAGTAAGCTATGCAAGGCACCATATGCATGATATAACCAACACACTACTAGGAAAAGGGCTAAAGATAGGATTCACACTAATGGCGCACCAGAGAAGTGGTGCGCCACTACTATATACTAATGGCGCACCAGGTGGAGGTACGCCATTAGTGTGGAAGACACTAATGGCGCACCAGACAAAAGGTGCGCCACTAGTAACAATTTTTTTCCATTTTTTCAAACATACTAATGGCGCATCCAGGCAAAGTGTGCCATTAGTAGTTAGAACTACTAATGGCGCACCGGCGACAAAGTGCGCCAGTAATTTGTTTTTTTACTTTTTGGCAAAACTACTAATGGCGCACTATGCAACAATGCACCATTAG
This sequence comes from Triticum aestivum, assembly GCF_018294505.1. Taxonomy (NCBI): domain Eukaryota; kingdom Viridiplantae; phylum Streptophyta; class Magnoliopsida; order Poales; family Poaceae; genus Triticum; species Triticum aestivum. The sequence continues at coordinate 117,642,155 of NC_057800.1, forward strand.
TATAAAAATTATTTTTTTACTTTTTTGCAAAACTACTAATGGCGCACTGCATTAGAAAATCGTGTGTCCTTTGGATTTACCGCACGTGAAATACCATGTGTGCATGAACAATTGCATCATTTATCGGGACGAGCACGCGGAGTCTACCATATGTCCGGTGTGCGGCGTCACTCGATACAAGAAGAGGAAGAAAGCTCCTCGAAAATCGGTGTGGTACTTTCCGATCACTCCTCATCTGCAGCGGTATTTCACAGACCCTAAGGTAGCAAAGCTCCTGCGTTGGCACGCGGATAGGGAGGAGAAGAAGTGGGAAGATGACGGAAATGATCCGGAGATAAATAAAAAAGAAAAGATGCTGAGTCACCCTAAGGATGCGAGCCAGTGGTGAGGACACTCGATCTCGATCCCCCTCCACCGTCGCCGACGAGCACCCGGCCCCCCGCACCCTCCCCCGCTCCACCGCCGCCAACGGGCACCCCCCGCACCCTCCCCCGCTCCACCACCGCCGCCGATGATATTTTCAAGTAACAAATTTGAACATATTTTTTAAAAAATTATTACTGTTTTTATAAAAAAATATTACTGTTATGATTTAAACAAGTTTGAACATATTTAAACACAAATAAATATCAAACAACATTTAAAATGCAAAAAAAATATTGCGGAGCCTGGGAATCGAACCCAGGACCTCTTGGTGTGTGTGCTGCATGCTGACCAGTCAGGCTAGTGGGCAGGTTCTGATGTGGTTTGGGTTAGGTGCAATATAACCTATGCTCGAACTGTAATAAAAAAACATTCTAATGGTGCACTGCTGCGGGGTGCGCCATTGCTATCTAAAAAAAGATCTCTAATGGCGCACCGAGGAGTGGTGCGCCATTAGTAAGCTATCCTCCCTCTCCCTCGCCAGATCCCCTTCGACCCTCTCTCCCTCGCCACCAGATCCACCCGCGCGCTGCCCCGACCCACGACGATGCCGCCCCAACCCTCACCGGACTCCACTCCCGCTGCCCCCGCGCCCCCGCGCCCCCACCCCCGCCGCCCCGACCCTCGCCGGACTCCACACCCCCGCCGCCCCTGCGCCCCCACGCCCCCACCCCCGCCACCCCCGCGCCCCCACGCCCGCCACCCCGACCCTCGCGCTAGGGTTCCTCGCCTCGCCGCCCGCTCCTTTCCTCCACCTCGGACGAGCGAGCGCCTCTTCCGACCCCTGCAGCAGCCGGCGACCTCGGCCCCGACGCGCGCGCCCACCCCCCGGCCCCTGCCGTCCTCCGCCTTCGGTCTCCCCAGCAGCAGCCGCCGAACCAAGGACGGTGCCGTGACCATCATCGCCACCTCCCGTCGTCTCTCCCTGCGCGTGGCCGGCGGCTGCTCTCCTTCGACGTGCTGCCCGTGGTGAGCCCCGCTTCCTTACTCACCTCCATGTTCCTTGTTCATCTCTCTGTTCCCTGTTCCTCTCTTGTCCATGCTGCTATTTACATGGATCAATGGATGTTGGATAGATGGATGTGTGTTGATGTTAGGTAGTAGATGGTTTGCTTGATGGTTGGTTGAATTGTGCTAGTTGCTTGCTAGATGGATGGACGAATGGTGCGAGTATGTAGACATCTTTTGCTACTGTGAAGGGTCAGTGCTAGTGTAAAGGGTAGTAGTAATTCATTCCCTTTTCCTTCAGCCTGGTGCTAGTTTGCTGCTGTTAGTTTTGTGTGGATTCTTATTATTCTCTAAATCGTTCTTCAAAGCAGGCTTTGCATCACTTTAGGTAGTTTTCTCCATGTTTTATCAAGTGACATGTTAACAGCTTGCTAGTTTAGGATACATAATTAATGCCTTTAAATGGTGCACTCTGTAAATGCCTTTAAATATAACCTTGCTAGTTTAGGATACATAATTGCAGAGAAATAATCACATCAATGCCTTTAAATGGTGCACTCTGTAAGAAATTAATAACCTAGCATCACAATTCAGAAATACTGCTGCTACTCATGTAGGTGCCGCATGTGTTTTTTTGGTTTTGTTACTGCTAGGTAGGTTGATAAGGAGAACTGCATATTTGACAGGCACAATGTCCTGTTTTTTTAGTAGGAGCACATTTTACATACAGTTTGGAGTACTAGCTCAGATACTGGTTCAGATTTTGATGTGCTTGCTTGTTACTGTAAGTGAGTTTATAATTGCACCCACTTGCTCGTCCTCATATTTTCTGTAGCCATGCAATTTATAATTGCACCCACTTGCAGCAACTAGCTGGAGTAGATTATGGCAAGTGAAAGCAACAAATTCTCTACAATTCGAAAGCTCAATATCCTTGCAGTAGGAAGAGCTTGCTTTAACTGAATTTGGACTTGGTGCACTAGCTTGGCAATTTTGCTTGCTTGCACCGCTTGAGTAGTTCTCCATCTAATGTAGTCAATAGATGTTGTCAAGTGATTGTGTCATGGTTTTGGTTCTGTTTTTAAAAAGGAAAGCCACTTGTTCAGGCTTCAAGAAAATATTTTCTCAGAATATTACTGCTAAGCCCAAGCTTGTTAATCAGCATGTACATTTCTGTCATATATTGCTAATGTCTGCTCAGATGTGTGCTTGCTATTGTCACCTATCTTTTTTTCTTCTACATGATATGGAACCTTATGAGACTGCACCAATAGCCTTTGTGCATCCAAGTTATCAAACTATGTGAACTAGAAACAGAAATAGAGAGAATTGATCATTACTTTTCTGAACTGTCGCAGAAGCCTCAGTAGTTCTTTCAAGTTCGTACATTGAAAGGCTTGTTTCACAATTTCTGAATTACTTGTGATGCCTCTGAATTACTTGTGATGCCTGTTATCATGCATGTTTTATGATCTGTTGTAAGGGTACTAATTGGTCTCTTCTGCTGCTTATCAGAGATGGCGGGAAGCAGCCACCGCCGCTCTGCGACACCATAGTACGAGTTGGATGCTTCCGAGTTCTTCACTATCATACTTGGGACTTCAGTATCATCCATGACGCAGGTATATAAAACGAGAGATCTCCCCTTCACCCATCTCATTATGATATCTGTTGTTTGCTACAACACTCATTGTCCCAAACTGCAGAGGCTGCCTGACAGTTTTATGAACATGCTGATGGGTGAAGATCCGCCAAATAATTTGAAGCTGCGACAGGCCGGCAGCGGGTTTCGCAGGCTGTGGGATGTGGAGTTGGTGATCAAGGAGGGCCACATGTACTTGTCTCGTGGGTGGGAGAAGTTCTATCGTGCCTACGACCTGCGGCTGGGGTACTTCCTTCTCATCAGGTACGACGACGACGCCACCATGCTCATCGTGAAGGTGTTCAACGTGACTATGTGTCGCATGAGCTTCGCTGAAGATTATGATGCCGGTACGTTCTGCCTCTTCTTATTCCTCTACATTTGGCTTTGTCTCACATCGATTGTTAACGGTCATTGTTGCATTTGGACAGGTAATGGGAGCAGCAGCAGCGACAATGGCTACAGCCAAAGCAGCAGCGACTATGGCTGTAGCGAAAGCAGCAGCGATTCTGGCTGTAGCGAAAGCAGCAGCGATTCTGGCAGCAGCATAGACAACAAGAAGGATGATCCGGACTGGAGTGCGGGAGAAGAGGAGCAGAGTGGGGATGAGGAGCTGCAGGATGACGATGGGCATCAGGCTGAGGATGACCTAGCGCTGGTGGTGGCTGACCAAGGGCAAGAGATGGTGGTGGCTGACCAAGGGCAAGAGATGGTGGTGGCTGACCATGGGCAAGAGATGGAGGTGGCTGAGGATGACCTAGCGATGGTCGTGCCTGAAGGTGGCCTCGCGATGGTGGTGGTGCCTGACAATGACCACGCACCGGTGGTGGCGCCGGCGATCCCACAGCTGGGCGACATGACCACGCCAATTGAGGTAGAAGACTACATCCCACTGCCTCCACCGCCTCCACCGCCTCGCCGCTCTTGGCGCATCAGGCTGAGGAAGGAGAAGGAGAAGAACAATGCATGAGAACTGAACTTTGTCAGGTATGTCAGATCTCCAAAATGATATATATATATATATATATATATATATATATATATACTTAGTTACCTATGTTATCTCTAATATGCTTAGTTTCCTATAGGTTAGCTTCATTTTACCTAAGTTGGCTCTAATATGCTAACTTAGAGCTTATATGCTTAGTTTCCTATAGGTTAGCTCCAAAATAACTTATGTTAGCACAAAATGATCAAGTTTACATAATAAGCTTATAGTCTTTTTCTTATTCTTCTTCTTTTCCAAAATGACATAGGTTAGCTTCATTTTACCTAAGTTGGCTCTAATATACTAACTTAGAGCTTATATGCTTAGTTTCCTATAGGTTAGCTCCAAAATAACTTATGTTAGCACAAAATGATCAAGTTTACATAATAAGCTTATAGTCTTCTTCTTATTCTTCTTCTTTTCCAAAATTCTTCTTATTCTTCTTCTAGTGTTCTTCTTCTTCTAGTATTCTTCTAGTCTTCTTCTTTTTCTTCTTCTAACTTCTTGTTTATCATTTTGCAGATTTGATTTAATTCATGGAAGCTTGCATGGATGGAGTGCTTCTTTTCGATTTGTGTTTTTATTTTGTATCAATGTGAAACTTTTGTGAATTGATGGATAACGGTGTTGGATGAACAATGTGAAACTTTTGTAATATGTAACGATGGAACTATGTGTTGGCTATGTATGTATATATGATGGAACTTGTGTGTTGGCTATGATTGTTATATGGATGCTTGTTGTATATATATGTGTTGGATATCTCATAGGTGAAATAGTGACCTGAGATTAAGAAAAAAAATTAAAAAAATTGTTACTAATGGCGCACTACCATGTGGTGCGCCATTAGTATAGCAGACACTAGTGGCGCACCATGAGCAAAACTAATGGCGCACTGCCTGTTTACTGGATGGTGCGCTATTAGTATACCAGATACTAATGGCGCACCAGTGGTGCGCCATTAGTAAAAATTACTAGTGGCGTGCTACTAATGGCGCACCGGTGATGCGCCATTAGTAGGCAAAACGGTGCGCCATTAGTAGGCCTTTTCCTAGTAGTGACATCAGCATGCCAAGTTAGAGCAAAGACCTCAGGGGGTAAATAGGAGTGGTCTTCTCCTTCTGAATCCCGCTTAGAACAGATATTTTCCTCTCGATTACAATCCGAAATGGGTGGAGGGGGGCTACCTTTGCGCCTACCATGGAGCGACGTCTGCATGAAATTTTATTGCCACGCAAGGCTCGCCTCTTTTGCTCTACATGTTCAATTCCATTCTGTACAATAACTGACATGCATAGGAATAAATGATAGTGAGATTATGTAAGGAGTGCATGCAGAAACCCAGAGTGATGGCAGCAACCTGTGGATAGACCCAAAACCAATGATAGCAGGCAGATAATGGCTTCAGAGTCTAATCGGTGATATTGATTGCGGCCGCGATATGTACCCCACAACCATTTAAAAACTCAAGTTTGACCATTAGTTTGGAGCTGACTCAGAGTCTAATCAGTGAACAGGGCGATAAAGTAGCATGTAATATTAAGCGATGCATAACGTAAGCAGACACGAAAGAGTGTGACCTCTCTTGCGGACTCGTGTAGTCCTCGAGGTCATCTTCTAGGTTGATGATGGTAATGCAGTTGCCATGGCTGCCGGCGGCGGGAAGAAGATCTGAGGCGGCGAAAGACAATCTGGAGGCCAGATCCCTGCTGTGCTGGACCCTTCTGTCGTTGGAGCAGCTGAGCTTGGGTGGACGACGGCACAGCAGGAGCGGGACAAACCGCACAAGGTTTTCTTTGACAACTATCTGTAAGAGAAGTAATTCTGTAAGGGCTTGTTTGAATTGGAGGATTTTAACAACACATGGATAGGAAATACACAGTAATAGGATAGGAATGCATGTACAAAATAGAGAATTTAAAAACACAGGATTTCTGCCAATCTGAGTGTTTGGTTCACAAGAATTGGAAGATCACAGAATGCAAAGAAGCATGGTGAGATTAAGTCAAACCACAAGAAAATGTACGGTTATAATGCTATTATGCTACTATCTCTTATCTTGTGCTTCATGAATAGGAATTTGAAAAGGATGACAAGTGGAAATTAAAATCTGTACGGTTTTTCTTTCAAGGAGACACTAAAGGAACAAATCCTACAGTTTTCCTTTGCTCCATTCCTTTGAACCAAATGCATGAATAATAGTACCATAGGAAACTTTCCAATTCCTTTGTTTTTCCTTCACTTTTCCTTTCAAGCACTGGCGATTCTAGTAGGCATACTTGAGCAAGGAAAAGCTACACTCAAAAAATGTTTTTGTGCTACTTGCCTACTTCTACTACTTTGGATCCATGCCACTTCCCTACTAGCTAAACTCTCAGGCCCATTGACAAATGCACAACTCAAACACGCAGAGATAAATAATGATGGTGTTCAAGAGAGTCCATCGCGGATAGCTAAGTTGCCTAGTACCTCACTACTTGTCATATAGAAGGAGAAACTAATCGTATTTCATGTTACTACGTGTGCTCCGTGGACAATATATATAACATGTAGAGTAAAAAAGAGATTCAACAAGTGTACAACCTCTTTGGCGAAGCCATGTCAATCTCAGCATGATTTGGTTGGTCGGTGAGGATGATCCGGCTGACTTAGCTGTCGGAGGAGGGGAATAAGATCTTAGGCATCTTGAGAAGGAGCCCGGGGTACTGCTCCGCTGTGATGGAGAGTTTCGTTGTTAGAGCAGCTCCGGTGAGTTGTACAACGCCGAGGCTGAAGCAGGACAGGAGAGACAATGTTAACCTGAGTGGAATTCTAATAGCATCTCCAATAGATTACGTAAAATACAAAACCACAAAGTGCTAGATGTAAAATAACTCAGCCGCACATCTTTGAACTTAACTGTCAAAACTGAATTTAACTGTCGAAACTGAACTTAACTGTCAAAACTCAATTTTGCTGTCGAAACTGAATTTTACTGTCGAAACTGAATGCACTAGCTACTAGCAGAAAAGCAGTAGCAGCAGCAGCGCATGCGAGAGCCAGTCGACTGAATTTTTCATCTCTGGTTAGTCGATTTTCTAGTCGTTGGATACGAAATGAAGGGCCTATAGTTCAACTTCGACCTCCACCCCCTGAGCTGCCAGCCACCACCGACCAAACCGCCACCCTCCGCCGCCCGCGACCGGCGGTGCACCGCCCCGCCTGCCCCGAAAACACTCCCCACCGCTGGTCCGCCGCCGCCCCGGCCATCCCTCTAGGCCCCCCATGCCGAGCTTTTTCTCTGGCGATCCCGACGCCACCGCCCCACCACCGCCGGCGACCACCGTCCCCACCCTGAACCCTAAGATAGATAGTGGGGTACCTCTCCGGCGAGCCCCCCTCCCCACTGCGGCTGGTTCTTCCTTAACTCCGGCGAGCCCCCCCCCCCACACACCCAGAAAATCGACTGACCCAAAGGTCGATTCAGTCGATTGAAGTGTAGCTAAATCGGAGCAAAATCGCAAGCTTGAGCAAGAGCAAGAGCAGCAGCACGAGCAAGAGCAAGAGCAATAGCAAGAGCAGACCAAGCAGGGGCCGAGAGCAAGAGCAGAGCAGCAGCGCGAGCGAGAGCTAAAGCAGCAGCAACTCCTACTGATGTGGACGTCGCCGCCGAGGGAGCGACGCCATGGAGGAAGTGGCCGGCGACGCCGCCATGGATGGAGCCGCGCCGTGTCGGCTCGGGACCGAGCGTCGGCGGCACCGTGAGATCGAATCAAGAAGAAAATGCGGCGATTAGTGTACAACCTCTTTGCTGGTGCCGATTAGGCATCAGCTTCATCCGAGGAAACGGTGATGTTGATGCTCTTCTGGTGGTGCAGGTGAAGACGGTGGTGTGGGAATGGAGGTGGCGCGAAAGACGAGGGGAACATCGGGGCAGCTCCTTGGAGGTGGAGGACGGGGTGGCTGAACCGGCAGGCCCGGCGAGATTGACGTTGGATCCTCATCCGATACGGTGGATGAGGGACGTCGAGGTGTTTCTGTGGACGACGTCATCGGGGAAGAGGCTCCGGCTGGGTGGCGGATAGAGGAGGGTGTGGGGCTTCGCGGGTTTTCACGGCCTCGGTGTACGAATGGGTGGGCGGATGGGATGGGAGTGGGGAACCATGGCTTAGGGACGCGCTTGTCCGTAATGTGGGGTAAGTTATGAAAGAACCCCCGCTGATTTGAGCTAGGTGGTTCTTTCGGTTCAGGGGTATCACGAGCATTGAGCATGTTGGGATTTCACAGGAGGTGGGAGTTTTCGCGCGCGTTGTAATTTTGGAACAGCAAGGTGCGGGTTGAGATGGAGGGAGTTGTCGGAGCACAATGAGACAAAGATATATCTTAAATATTTCGGGGTAACAAGGCACGGGTTGAAATTTCCGGACAAGCCAAACGTGTACTGTACCAAATCAATTCGCACTTCCGTCGACGAAAAAACAAACAGAAATCAATTCGCATCACACAAGAGAGTCTAGTTCTGTGTACTGTACGAAATCAATTTGCACTACAAATGTCATTCAAAACATTGAATTCATGTTATGTGCAATTAAAATATTTCGCTACATGTATAATGCGTGCAACCTGCTACTCAAATGAACGTTTTAGTGCATTCCAAATGTATATACTACCGCTTCAATATGAAGTAAATTTGAATTTGTTTCTCTATTTGAATAAGATCTACAATAATGATTGTTGTGAAGTCAAACCATTTGAATTCGTTTCTCTATTTTAATAAGATCTACAATCATCATTATTATCAAGTTAAACCATCATTTGTGTATTATCTTCACAGCACACCACATGATTACTCTCGAGTTAGATATGAACTATGTGTACTATATGAACTCAAACTCGGTTTTTTGAATCCACTTTACGTTGATTTCAAATCACAGTACATTTCAAGCTCTAGAGAGATCTTCACAATCTAAACCATGTCTCATATGTATAATGTGTTTATCACATAATGTATGGTGCCCCGCCCCCTACGCCTACAAGTATTTAGACGTGAGTTGCAAACACCACACATTTCCACAAAGTCAAATAAAATGTGAGATTGTTTGATATATAGTATTGTTTAGATTGTTCAATATTTAGTTGTAAGCTGCATCGCCACACGTTATCACAAATTCAAATAAAATGTGAGATTGTTCGATATATAGTATGGTTTAGATTGTTCGACATTTAGCTGTGAGTTGCAAATGCCATGCATTATCACATTATGGTATAACATGTGCAAAACCACAACACGCGTATCACCGCTATATTCATGCATGCATATGTTTATAACACTATGATCTCCTATTCAAATATATGAATCCACTTTCATATCAAATTATGATATTTGTTAGTCTCTTACACCCACACAATCCTCTAACCTTTGTAGCTAGCACTAACTTTCTCTTGTGCATACACACGTCCTCCTTGCCCTCCCCCTCCCTCATCATTCTATCCATCACTCACATTCATTTTTTTCTTTAGGTCGTTCTCCCATAGTCTCCACAACTCCTTTCTGACACACACCGATCGATAAACCTCTCCAGCGTGTGCCTACAACATACGTACACACGCACCATCCATCTCCTCATTTCTGTATCCATGCCTCATGTCTCTCATACGGTCCCTCACGCATGTAAACTCTCGCCCCTCTTTTCATCGATCTCACAACCGCACACTCCTTCCCCTATCTAGCTAGTAGCTCGGCCTCTCGCACCACCTCCTAGCTCCATTCTCTCTGTCTATCCGTCTCGCCGGGCCTTATTTGCCTCTAACAAATGGATGTACACCAACCGATCTCCCGCTATACATATAGCTAGCTAGGTCCATATAACTCGTTTTCCCCACGTGTCGATCGATCTACCTCATTAGTTATGTCTCTCCCTTCCTCCGACAAACAACAATTGATCTACCGATCTAGTTAGGTTTGCTTACCAAACACATGGTTCCCCTTCATCATCCATGCATGCGTCTCGATAGATCTATCACGCACAGGCACACACAGAAACACATCCCCACTCTTATTGATAATATTGCAGTTCTACCCTCAGTTTGTCTAGTAGGCCTCTCCCACCATCTTCGAGAAGCAACTCCATCACCCATCCAGCACTCTACCCCTCTCCCTCCCTCTCTCTCTCTCTCTCTCTCCTCTCTCTCTCCTCTCTCTCTCTGTCCCAACCTATTTCCCGTCCTTCAGTTATGTATGGATGTCGACCCATCTCCCTCAACACATAGCTGGGTCTCTCCTTCTCAACACATATACGAGTCGTTCTACCTCTCTAGTTAGGCCTCTGCCTCCCCCCTTACCCCCACCCCCCCTCCACACACACATCGATACATCGAGCGCTCTAGTCATGTCTCCCTGCCACACACAAACTTGCCCTGTGCCCTCTAACGTTCTGGTAGGTCAGTCGCCCTATATCTTTGACTTGCACACACACAATTTCGATGGCTCTTCTCATCCATCTCGCACCGACCCACTTGATCCTCTCTTCGACTCTATCGATATCTATGACCCCTCCCTCTCTTCTCGTGGATCGCCCCCTCTGGCCCTCTCTATATGATATGGATATCCCTCTATTTCACACACATTGCATGCAAAATTTTGTTTGAGATGTCATCGACACATATTCCCACAAATACATTCACGAAATCACCACCCCCCAAATAAAAAACACACACGCCATCTGTCTAGGTTTGTATCTCTCTCAAACACACCCACGTAGGTGGGGGACGTGCACGAAGAGAAGAGGTGCACGCACGGCGCATGTACTCCCGTCTCTTTCCCAACCACACCCGCGCTGGTACGCGATGGAGCTCATTTCTACAAGAAAAGGCAGCCCACATGGTAATTTGACACGTGTACTGGTTTTCCACTTGATGGAGGATCGTCTACCACGGGTGAACAAACAAATTGTGACTTGACGCGTTATGTTAAAAAAGAGGCAAACCATGTGGGGCCTACCTTAGAGGCAAGGCTCTATACAGTGGAGTACTTTTGATGTGTCCCGTGAACTCACAAAAAGAGGAGAAGCTTGCTTAGTATGCCATCTCCCCCGCCCACGGGCGCGGTGGCTTGTAGGATGAGGTGAAGCTTGCTTACTAGTATGCCTTTACGTCCGCTCCCTTGCCCACGCGTGCGGTGGCTCGCAGGACGAGGAGAAAATTTTACTACTCCCTCCGTTTACTCCTCGTCCCTACCTTGGTTAGAGATATTATCATATTGTTTGGAATATATGACCTTTAGTAGATTTCAATATGAACTACTAGTACATACTACAAACACTGATGTATATAGACGTATTTTAGAGTGTAGATTCACTCATTGTGCTCCGTATGTAGTCCATATTGAAACGGGCGTAATAGTACGCACTCCCCCTCGCCCCTCGACCCTCGCCCATGTGGTGGACATGTAGGAATTCATTCGGTCTCATATATCCAGAATGATATATATTGCAGTACCATTATTTCTCGACTTCTCAAAGAGCCGAAGAGCCAATCGCAAGGTTAATATTTTAGAGATGCCAAGCGCAAGGTTTATAGGCGAATGAGTAGTAGGTGTCGCGTCATTTATAAATAGAGTTTTTTTTTCTTCGGTGCCACGTATGCAATATAAATAGGTTCATATAGAGAGAAATGGAAACCGCTCCACCATATACATAGGCAGGACGAGCCTACACGGTTGCTTGCTGGGGTTGCTCTCTTCAGTCTTCACATTCTCTCGCACAAAATGGCTGTGGCCACTGAGGGAGTCCTGGATTAGGGGGTATCCGGACAGCCGGACTATATCCTTTGACCGGACTGTTGGACTATGAAGATACAAGATTCAAGACTTCGTCCCATGTCCGGATGGGACTCTCCTTGGCGTGGAAGGCAAGCTTGGCAATACGGATATCTGGATCTCCTTCCTTGTAACTGGCTCTGTGTAACCCTAGCCCCCTCCGGTGTCTATATAAACCGAAGGGTTTTAGTCAGTAGAACAACAACAATCAGACCTTAGGCTAGCTTATAGGGTTTAGCCTCTTTGATCTCGTGGTAGATCAACTCTTTTACTACTCATATCATCAAGAACAATCAAGCAGGACATAGGGTTTTACCTCCATCAAGAGGGCCCGAACCTGGACGCATAATCCGGGACCCCCTGCCTCCTATTACCATCCGCCTAGACGCACAGTTCGGGACCCCCTATCCGAGATCCGCCGGTTTTGACACTGAGATTGGTGCTTTCATTGAGAGTTCCTCTGTGTCATCACCGTTAGGCTTGATGGCCCCTTCGATCATCGATAGCAATGCAGTCCAAGGTGAGACTTTTCTCCCCGGATAGATCTTTGTATTCGGCGGCTTCGCACTGCGGGCCAACTCGCTTGGCCATCTGGAGCATATCGAGAGTTACGCCCCTGGCCACCAGGTCAAGTTTGGAAGCTTAAACTACACGGCCGACTTCCGCAGAGGCTTGATCTTCGACGGATCCGAGCCCCTGCCGAGTGGGCCGCATGGTCACGATGAGCATGATTTAACTCTACCATCACACAATGTTCAGGAGACCGCACCGGCAACCACTCTGACCCTCAATTCGGAGCCAATTGCGCCATCCATGGACGGGTGGATAGACCCCGCCATGGAGGCCGTATTCTCAGCGGCGATCGAGCCGAGTATCGACCTTACCCTTCAAGGGAGCCATGACGCCGAACTGCGAGATTCTTCCCCGGCCACGGACTCCGAACCGCCTGCGCCCGTGCCTATCGAATCCGACTGGGCGCCGATCATGGAGTTCAGCATGACGGATATCTTTCAACACTCGCCCTTTGGCGACATACTGAACTCATTAAGGTCTCTCTCCTTGTCAGGAGAGTCCTGGCCGAGCAATGTCCGGCAGGATTGGGATGCGGATGACAAAGAAATTCGCCGCCCACCCACCACCCACTTTGTAGCCACTATCGACGATTTGACCGACATGCTCGACTTTGACTCCGAAGACATCGACGGTATGGACGACGATGCGGGAGACGAACAGGAACCACTGCCCACAGGGCACTGGACAACCACCTAATCATATGATATATACATGGTGGACACACCCAAAGAAGGCAATGGCGACGGGACAACGGAGGATGACCCCTCCAAGAAGCAACCCAAGCGCCGACGTCAGCGGCGCCGCTCCAAGTCTCGCCAAAGCAAAAGCGGTGATACCAGCACTGGAAATAATAGCATTCCGGACAGTGCCGAAGATGACAACAATCCCTTCCAGCAAGATTTAGAGCAGGAGGATGGAGCAGCCAGCCCTCCCAAGAGAGCGGCAGATGGAGAGGCGGAGGATGATAATTACATGCCTCCCTCCGAAGACGAGGCAAGCCTCGACGATGACGAATTTGTCGTACCTGAGGATCCCGTCGAGCAAGAGCGCTTCAAGCGCCGGCTTATAGCCACGGCAAATAGCCTTAAGAAAAAGCAACAGCCACTACGCGAGACGATAACCGTCACGCCGGATACAGTAAAAGTAAATCCGGCCAGGCCGAACACAGCGGACAAGACTCATTTGAGCTGCGTCGTGACATAGCCCAGTACAGAGGCGCCACACACCCCCTATGCTTCACAGACGAAGTAATGGATCACCAAATCCGAGAGGGTTTCAAACCCGTAAATATCGAATCATACAACGGCACAACAGATCCTGCGGTATGGATCGAGGACTTCCTCCTGCACATCCACATGGCCCGCGGTGACGATCTACACGCCATCAAATACCTCCCACTTAAACTCAAAGGACCAGCTCGGCATTGGCTCAACAGCCTGCCAGCAGAATCCATTGGCTGTTGGGAAGATCTGGAAGCCGCATTCCTCGACAACTTCCAGGCACTTATGTGCGACCACCAGATGCCGATGATTTGAGCCACATAATTCAGCAGCCAGAGGAATCGGCCACGCAATTCTGGACACGGTTCCTGACAAAGAAAAATCAAATCGTCGACTATCCGGATGCAGAGGCCCTAGGAGCTTTTAAGCACAACATCCGCGATGAGTGGCTCACCCGGCACCTTGGCCAGGAAAAGCCGAAATCTATGGCAGCCCTCACGACACTCATGACCCGCTTTTGCTCGGGAGAGGACAGCTGGCTGGCTCGCAGCAATAATATATCAAAGAACCATGGTACTTCGGATACCAAGGATGGCAATGGTAGGTCACGTCGCAACAAACACAAGTGCCGCATCAACAACGACGATACCGAGGATATGGCAGTCAATGCTGGATTCAGAGGCTCTAAACCCGGTCAGCGGAAAAAGCCATTCAAAAGAAGCACCCCGGCCCCGTCCAGTTTGGACCGTATACTCGATCGCTCGTGTCAAATACACGGCACCCCCGACAAGCCAGCCAACCACACCAACAGGGAATGTTGGGTGTTCAAGTTGGCCGGCAAGTTAAATATCAAAAACAAAGATAAGGGGTCACATAGCGATGACGAGGAGGAGCCCCGGCCGCCGAACACAGGAGGATAGAAGAGGTTCCCCCCACAAGTGCAGACGGTGAACATGATATATGCAACCCACATCCCCAAGAGGGAGCGGAAGTGTGCGTTAAGGGACGTATATGCGTTGGAGCCAGTCGCCCCAAAGTTCAACCCATGGTCCTGCTGTCCGATCACCTTCGATCGCAGGAACCATCCCACTAGTATCCGTCATGGCGGATTCGCCGCACTGGTCCTAGACCCAATCATCGACGGATTTCATCTCACTCGAGTCCTTATGGACGGCGGCAGCAGCCTGAACCTGCTTTATCAGGACACAGTGCGCAAAATGGGTATAGACCCCTCAAGGATCAAACCCACAAAAACGACCTTCAAAGGTGTCATACTAGGTGTAGAGGCCCATTGCACAGGCTCAGTCACACTGGAAGTGGTCTTCGGATCCCCGGATAACTTCCGAAGCGAGGAGTTAATCTTCAATATAGTCCCGTTCCGCAGTGGCTATCATGCACTGCTCGGGCGAACCGCATTTGCGAGATTCACTGTGGTACCGCATTATACATGCCTCAAGCTCAAGATTCCAGGACTTCGGGGGGGTCATCACAGTCAACGGAAACAGAGAGCGCTCTCTCCGCACGGAGGAGCACACTGCGACCCTCATAGCAGAAGCACAAAGCAGCCTCTTAAGGCAATCCACCAGTTCGGTGATTAAACACCCGGACACCTTCAAGCGCGCCCGGAGTAATCGGCAACAAGACCGCCTGGCACGTTTCAAGCTCGCATAGCAATGCGGCCCCCACCCCAGTCCCAGCCAAACGGCCAAATCCGTGCCACGCGTACATAATTACGCATTAAAAATACCATGGGCATAGGTAGGGGAGGGGGCACGACTACGGCTCGCCCCAAAACGCGGCTCAACAGCACTAGGGGCTTCCCACCTTAATTATTTTTTCTCTCTTTCAGGACTTTACTCTCTGGAAACCCCGTCCGGCAGTACGATTGCCAGACACACGATACAACAACCAAGGAGGTAGAAAGCTACGTCGCATTATGGAATTCCCAGGTGGTCTCTGATAACGAGTGAAATACCTGCTTTAAATACCATTCCTCAGCTTGCCCTTGGAGGCGACATGTCAAATAGTCCAACTTTTTGCTTATCGCACTACTTGTATCATTCTGCTTCGACGCACCTTTTTGAATAAACAATGCATAGCACTAGACTATTACCGCATTCTCTATTTTTTTTATATATATGTTCATTCATGACATTCAGCACCCATACACTCTGGTACGGCCAATACGCCAGGGGCTTAATCGTACCCCATAATGCGGCGTGAGAAGTCCGAACACTTTCGACAGTGCAACTCCCCAAACTTATAGCAATATATGCATCAGCTCTGAATCATGTGTTGGGTCAATAGTTGGGTTTGCCTGGCTCCCATGTTTTGGTACCTTACGTTCCGCTATATCGGCTAAGGTAGCACTGGGAGAACTACTGCGATTGTGCCCCAGTTCATCTGGGCAAGCACCTCACTAGAGAAAGCTAAAACTGACTGTCATGATAAGGCGAGAGATGGTCGCTGTTCGAGAGGTCTCGAGTCCCTAAAGACTTATGCCGCATAGAGCGAGGAGTCGGCTTTGCCCGGCTTAAGGCGTGTATAGCGCCCCGAATTCGGCCTTCCGAATACTAGGGGCTTCGCCAAAATTTAAAATTGTAGACTTCTACAGCTAAGTGAGTGTGATAAAGCATTATAGTCCGATTGCCTTGTTCGTTGTGCTGAGCACCTCCCTCGAAGGACCCAACAATGGGAACAAGAGTGCTTAGATTTATCCCGAACACCCCAGCACTCGTGGCATGGGGGCAGAAGCCGACGACTAGCCATCTCTCAGATTTAATAAATAGCCGCACAGAAGGTAATATTTTAAATTCAAACAAGCGTTGCATAGCACATATGAACAAGTTTTCATAATACAGGATCACACGAGCAAGTTCATTCAAAAATTACATCCTTCGCACACTCATCCGCCACAAGACGGGCACCCTTCAGGACACCCTCATAATACATTTTGGGGTGGCGATGCTCCTTGCCCTGCGGCGGCCCCTCCTTCACCAGCTTCTCGGCGTCCATCTTGGCCCAGTGCACCTTCACACGGGCAAAAGCTCGGCGTGCACCTTCAATGCAGATGGACCGCTTAATGACTTCCAGTCGTGGGCAGGCATCCACAAGGCGCCTCACCAAGCCGAAGTAGCTGTTGGGAAGAGAGTCGCCAGGCCATATCCGGACTATAAGGCCCCTCATGGCCTGTTCGGCCGCCTTGTGCAGCTCGACCAGTTGCTTCAGCTGGTCGCTTACAGGCATCGGGTGTTTGGTCCCAGTATACTGAGACTAGAACAACTTCTCCGTCGAGCTTTCCTCCTCGGCCTGGTAATACTTCGCGGCATCCGACACGCTGCGGGGCAAATCTGCGAATGCTCCTGGAGAGCTCTAGACTCGGGTAAGTAACGAGTAATTTACTTTCACATGCTTGCTTTGCATATTGAATGCCTTACCCGCCGCTATATTCCTCATCGCCTCAATTTCCTGGAGGGCCTTTTGGGCTGCAGCCTTGGCATGCTTTGTGCTTTCGAGGGCCGCGGCAAGCTCGGACTCTCGCATCTTCGAGTCAAGTTCCAAATCCTCGTGCTTCTTCACGAGAGCCTGGAGCTCTTGCTGCACCTCACCCACCCGTGCATCTTGTTTTACCCGCTCGGTGTGCTCCTTGGCCACTTTGTTTTCGGCCTCGGACAACACTTGCTTCAGGGTCGCCACTTCGATCGTGGCCCTGGCACATCCATGATGATCCTATCATTTTGCAACCGCATCTATTTATATATGTATAGGACAACACTATTATGATCCTGGGATCAAAATAACTATTTGGATCACGTCCGAACTATATAGGGGCGGCGAGGTGTTCCCAAACCGGTGCGGCCTGATAAAAAGGCAGCCCACCCACCGCCCCATGCCCACGATCCTGTCCCGCACCACAGGCCTCCATCCACGCTCTATCCCCACGCACCGCCGCCGCACTGGATTCCTCAGTGCCGCCGCCGCCGGTCACCGGATCCCACAGAGCCGCCGTCGGGCCATGGATCTCCGCGCGACGCCGCGGCCCATCACATCCGGCGCGCCGTCCCTAACCTCCCGTTTCTCCCCATCTCCCCCCCACCTTCCTGTGCCATCGGCGGCGCTCCACCGCCGCCGCGGTCCACCCACACCAAGCACCCCGGCGATGAGGTCAAACGGGACGCACCCGCACCTCCACCAACCACCCCAGTCGCCGGTGCCGTGGGCCCCGCAGCTGTGACCCATCCACCCCGCCGCGCTGCCCGAGCTCCCTCACCCGGTCCTCCGGATGCCCGCCTTCTAGCCGCATCACCGGATACACCACCCTGGAGCTGGCGCTGACTTTCCACCCATGACTAATCTGAACTTCATCGCGTTGCTGGCTTCTGCATCCTGAAGCGAGCCTTTCTTCCTCCGCCATGCTGCCTCTGCTCAACCCATGCTGCCTCCGCCACAAGCCGACCATGCTATTGTGGTGGCTGCTCAACCGTTCCAATGCGCTTGTTGTACCATGCACCCCTCGCGTTGCCATGGACAATATGGTTGAGGAATGAAATCGGGAGAAGTAGAGTAGTGGCTGCAGCTACAGTTCTGGAGGAAATTAATCAGTAGAAGTATAGAAGAGTAGTGGCTGCAAATTCAAGTTTGGAGGAGAGCTGTGACTGCTGGAGCGCAGGGTGAGAGGCATAACAAAGCAGTGACAGCAGGTGGCTTTGGGTTAACAGCCACTGATAACATACAGAAGGCAATATTTTTTTGGGCTGGGCTGGCAACCGCCCAGGCCTCCCTCTGTGTTGCTATGTGTGTAAAAATCCATTGATTCATACACATTGCTTATCAAAATTTACTGATTTGCGAACTCTGGGCCTAACACAAGAAGTTCACGTAAATCTGTTAGAAAGGTTCAGGTACAAGATTATTAAAAAAATGTTTTACTGTAAAGAGGAGTTGATGCTCTTCTTGTATATATGTGCATATAGATGAGTTCTCACCTACCTATTTTACTCTCGCTGGAAATGATGCATTCTTCTCCCCAGCTGCGAGTGGAGTAGAACCGCCAGCGTGGCTCGTGTCCATTACTTATTTGTGCACATGCGCTTCTGTGGTAGCACCACGAGGAACTACTCGTGCTATTCTACAGCAGTGGATGATGCAGTTTGAGGAGGACTGAAGTTCAGAGTGCCATCCCTGGAGCATTACTTGTTGTGGCGCCTCTCATTGAGCTTCCTCGGTGCCTCTCACCGACCTTCACCATAGACACAGTACAAAAAGGTTTGAAAGTTCAGCAAAGAGTTTTGGCAAGGCAGCTCGCAAGAAAAAGCAACAACAGTGGTCTTCTCAGGAGCCTCGCCTAAAAAAGGAACCTCTATCTCAGCTACTGATGGTCACCATATTGTAAATTAATGCAAAGAACATGTTCTGATTATGTGATGTGTACATGCTTGTTGAAACGCCGAATGAGAACTGATATTTTGAAAAAAAAATCTTCTTCTTGAGGTTGTTTTGTTGATGTTTGAGAGTTAATATTTTTTCAAGTTGAAAACTCCAGGTTATGAAGTTCAATGGATGCAAGACTTCTTTGGACATTGCACTCTTAAAAAGGAGCTTCCAAAAAATTACCTCACATGTTGATGCATCCGTGCTCATATCTTCAACCTCTTTCATGGTATGATCTGTGTTCAAAAGTGCTCAATGAAAATTATGTTCGGAGAAGTTCATATATTACTACGTGGAAAAGTTATGTACTAAAACTACCCAGGAAGTGAAATGTTTTGAACACCACAGTTCACCCCAGTACTTCGTACAACTCCAGTCCAATGTGTTGATCTTCTTTAGTCTTTATTAACAACCCTTCCTGATGTAAATGCTTCTATGTTGAGCACTTCCAATTCATCATGGAGAAAAAATAGATATATTTTGAGTAGAAGCTTATTTCTTTTTGGATGAACATGCAAACATTTTGGTAGAAACTAGAAAGAGATATATTGGAGTTCAATAAAACAGAGGTTCACACTATAAAGGGCATGCTGTTTTATTAATCTAGAAGTTCAGTGACTTCCACCGAGAAAGTTTGAAAGACATTGTTTTTTGGGGAGAACGCATCCTACCTAGAAAATGCACGTAGAATAAAAATCTTTCATCGGGCAGCAGTACATAGGTACATCTTATTTTGTTATGGTCGCTCACTCCCGTTTCTAGAAAAAGCCTAGAGGTTCAAATTTAAAAGACAAAAATGTTAAATGTTCGTTACAAAACCCAAAGAAGGTCAAATTAAAACAACAAAGCATCTCAAAACCATTTTATAAAAAAGGAATTTTCTCCATTTTTAAAAAACCCCAAAGTTCAAATTTATAAAATAGAGCGGCTTGATGTTTATGAAAAAACTATGATTTTTTCGTTACTAAAACAAATAAAAACATGAAGTCCATTTTTTTTAAAAGGAGC
Organism: Triticum aestivum; assembly: GCF_018294505.1. NCBI lineage: Eukaryota > Viridiplantae > Streptophyta > Magnoliopsida > Poales > Poaceae > Triticum > Triticum aestivum. The sequence continues at coordinate 117,662,182 of NC_057800.1, forward strand.
AGTTGGATGGTTATATGAAATTCCATTTTTCTTTATTATTAAATAATAGAGATAAGAAGTTCAAAATAAAAAAAAAGACGTCCAAAATTTAAAAATAGAGCAGTTTGAAATTTATAAAAATGGATTTTCACCATTTCTAAAATAGCTAGAAGTTAAAATTTAGATAAATGGACCAGTTCAATATTTATTACAAAACTAGCATTTTTATGTTAGTAAAAAAACCAAAAGTCCAATTTACATAATATAGAGCAGTTTGATATTTATAAAAAACTTATATTTTCCTAGTTATTTAAGACTAAAACCTAGAAGTTTCAACTTAAAAATAAGATAGTAGTTTGATCTATACAAAAAAAGTACGAAGTTTAATTTAAAAAAAGTTGATAGATGCTTATTTAAAAACATATTTTTCCTAAGAATAAAACTAAGAAGTTCTAATGAGAATAACAGAGAAGTCCAAAGATTATGAAAAAACTCAGTTTTTTCTCGTTACCGAAGAATAAAACAAAGAAGTTCAATTTTAAAAATTAGAGCAGTTTGATATTTATTTGAAAACTCAATTTTTTCTGATTACTAAATAATAAAACTAATAAGTTCTATTCGAAATAACGAAGAAGCTTGATGTTTCTAAAAAAACTCCAATTTTCACATTTCTAAAGAACATGAAGAAGTTCAAATAAAAAAGTTAGAGCGGTTCGATGTCTATAAAAAGCTTAGATTTTTCATTACTAAAGTGGAACATAGAGAAGTTTAAATTCATAACTGTCAGAAATTCACGTACTGCATGGCGTGTGTGTTCATATGAGAAAAATAGAATAAAAGGTTAAAGTATAAAAAAAATTTTTGCTAGAAGTTCAGGTGCTCGGCATGGGAAAGTTCAAAGCATCTTATGTGTGAGGTATCGGCACGGTATATCATTTGTGCAACTCTGATGAACGGGTGAGAAATTACGAACAAAAAAACATGGTAGAAGTTCAAGTGAAAACAGCGGGAAGTGTGATGATTATAGAAAACTTAGTTTTTTTCTCGTTATTAAAGAATGAAAAAAAGAAGTTCAAAAATAAAACAACAAGAAGTTCAACTTTTAAAAATAGAGTGATTCAAAATTTCATAAAAAGATTAAAGAAATAAAATCAGGAAGTCCATATTAAAAAGATGAAGAAGTTTAATGATTATAGAAAACTCAGATTTTCCTCATTATTAAAGATTGGAAACAAGAAGTTCAAAACTAAAAAACAAGAAGTTCAACTTTTAAAAATAGAGCGCTTCAAAATTTTATAAAAAAGTATTAAGAAATTTAGATAAAATTTATAAAAAACTCAGATATTTTCACATAACCGAGAGAAGTTTAATTGATAACTGTCAGAAGTTCACGTACTACACGGTGTGCATTTTGTATTAAAAAGGAATAAAAAAGCAAAGGCTAAAAGTTTTGTTGTTATAAGTGCAACTCCTCGGTCAAAGAAAGTTAAAAAAAATATTTTGAGAGGGGTTTGTACAAAAGGAGTATCATTTGTGTAACACTAACAAATGGATGAGAAAATTACAAACGAAAATACGTCACAGAAGTTCGACGTGAAAACAACATGAAGTTCAAATACTACGATGAATGAATTTCAGATGAAAAACTTTAAAACCATCGTGAGTATAAAAAAACAATCAACACGGGAAAGTTATGTGCTTATAGCAGCTTTCCACTGGTATATCACTTGCTCAATTCTGGTGAGTGGATGGAGACTTACGAGGAGTGTATGGAGACCTACGAGCAAAAAAATCACGTGAAAAACAGAGTGAAGTTCAGGTACACGCGCCGAGAAGTTTAGGTTCTTCACGCGGTGCATTTTCGAAGAATCTGTTTCGCGATAAAGGCAGAACGCATGATCCCGCCATTTTCGAAATTACTTGAAAACAACTAGGAATCAGAGAAAACCATCAACCTAAAAAAGTTTCGCATTTTCTGTAGCTTTTCAGCGGTATATTATTTGCCCCATTCCGATAAAGTTTGTAGAAATTACGACGAAACTATGTTTTTTGCCATTTTCGAAACTGACTTAAAACCATAAAGAATTGGGAGAAACAATACATACCAAAAAGTTTCGCATTTGTTCAAGCTTTCCAACGCCATATCATTTGCTGCATTCGGACAAACGGTTAAAAATTAGCTCTAAAATACGAACTCGGTAGGACTTGGACCATTTTCTAAATTACTCTTAAACCATTCAAAATTAGAAAAAAACTTTCAAGATGAAAAAGTAGCGCATTTTCATAAGCTTTTCGACACCGTATCATATACCTCCATTGGATTAGCCATTTAGAAATGACATCGAAAAACGAACTCAGCTGTTCGGTTTACGAAATTTTACGTTTTTTCAAATTACTCTTTAACCATAGGGAATTAGAGAAAACTTTCAACATGTGGAAGGAGCGGTTTTGCAGCAGCTTCCCAACGCTATATTATATGCCTCATTCCGATAAACGGTTTAGAAATTCGATCAAAAATACGATTCACGTTTTTTGTGCGAAGAAAAAACGGTTTTCAAAACTGCTCTTAAACTGCTTATATTTTGCCAAAAATTTAAGTTGGGTCATGATATTCGTGTCAATAGCTTTCCAACGGTGTATCGCAAGCCCCATTTGGGCAATGTTGGCGGTAGTTCAACCTAGTTCACATGGAAGTTCAATGTACTACTAGCGGGGCAGGTCAGGTTGTGATCAGATTATTGTTCTGATCCCGTGATCAAAATAGTGTTTATGTATGTATATATATATATATATATATATATATATAGGGCTGGACTATTTTGTTACCGGTAACAGAATATTATTTTGTTACCCTCGCCCCCTTTAAGGCGCGACGCATCCACGACCGACCCAGCCCCAATCCGACTAGCTTCCTACCGCTGGAGGCAGCCGTCGCGGGCGAGCGAGCGTCGGCGGCAGCCGGAGCGAGGGAGCCCGCGGCACCGTGATCCCCGCCTCCTGCCTCCCTCTATCGCCGGATCCATCGTCGGAGCCGTCATCCCCGCCTCCTGCCTCCCTCCGTCGTCGGATCCATCGTCGGAGCCGTCATCCTCGCCTCCTACCTCCCTCCGTCGCCGGATCCATCGTCGGAGCCGTCATCCCAGCCTCCTGCCTCCCTCCGTCGCCGGGTCTCCTTCTCCGGGGAAGTTATCCCCTCATGGTGCTTCCTCTACGAACCTCTTCGCCAGACGTCCACCACAAGCAGGTGCTGCGTCAATGGTGCCGCCTCGCAAGAACATGCTAGTAAGACGCCCACGAGAGGTAGAAGAAGAAGACAGTACACTGGAGGTAATGTCTACTCCCCACGTTTGTGTCACTCCATCAGTTCGTCAGTCCTGCTATGAAGAAGAACCCGATGGTACATTGCAAATGCTAGCATCAGTTAATTGACACCCCTGCCACTTGATGCACGATTAGGATGTCGAGGTTACTGTCAGTGCATCTAATATGCTGTCTTCAGTTCAAGTTAAAAAAAATTACACATATGCGTCAGTCCAGGTATAGTGACAAGGTTCAGCTACCGCTGAGAGTTGTATGTTTTTATTCCTAAGAGTACAAGTCGTGTAATTGCGTCAGTTCAAACGAGTAACAAAACTGTTACCAAAAATATATAAAATTGCTACATAATAAGTTCAGTGATACATAAGCTAGCAGTACTTGTAATGTATATGCATTGATGCACGATTAGGATGTCGAGGTTACTGTCAGTGCATCTAATATGCTATCTTCAGTTCAAGTTAAAAAAAATAGCACATATGCGTCAGTCCAGGTAGATAGTGACGAGAGAGTGCCACAGTTACACAGTAAGTTCAATGATACATAAACTAGGAGTACTTCTAGTGTAGTTGCATAAGTTACAGAAGAACAAAGGAGAAGTCATGCATGAGTTCAATGTCCAGTTTACAAAACAGTGCTAAAAAACAGTACATCAGTACATCCGTTCGATTGAAAACGAAACCAGATTAATCCCAAAAACTTTTGAATGTTGTTTGCAGAAGCATGCAAGGCGGCGCACGTAGCAAGCATTTCATGAGAAAAACAGATATGGGGCACCACCTGGTTGGGTAACACCAGAAATACCGCCTGGATATTTCAACAGTACAGGCAGATTTGAAGGTACACCGCAATCATCAGAAGCACGGACAGGTCCTTCTATACAACAAACAGCAATGTCTGGGAATGCAAGCTTTGCCGCTACTGGGTTGCAACTAGGCCAACAAAATCACCAACAACAAATGTTTTTCTTCCCCAGCGCATGCAAAAAGCCAAGGACAAGAAGGCTTCCACCAGTCGCTCCGTCAACATCAATCATCCGTGCTGCAAAAGCAGTTGCGATGGGAAGATCAGGGCAAAAAGACAGAAATTTTGGCCACTCTAGCAGGTTCAAAAGTACAAGATATGAGCCATATAGACAGGAGCAACATCACAATAAATCTGAGGAGAGATGTCCATACAACGAGAGACGAAGATCTTCGTCATCGTTGCTCCCTCCAAGAGATGCATTGCTGCATGTGCCAAGGGTGACACCACCGGCGCCCCTAAACAAGGGAGAACAACAAACACCAGAGGCAGCGCAGAGCTATACACATGCAAGTATCCATATAGAAAAAAATACAAGCACAGTCCATACCATAGTGCTGTGACCACCCCATCTAACATTTTTGTTTTGTCACTGTTGTGTGCAGCCACCTGACATTGAAGCTTATGTTCTGCCAAGGCTAGAGATGAGGTTTGAAACTTTTGAAGAAACTAAGAACTTCTACAACGTATATGCGAAGCACGCTGGTTTTGCTGTCAGGGAAGGCCCCAAGTTTAAGACCAGAGCCTACCTTTATTGCACGTGCCATGGAGTTTATGAATCAAAGGTGTCTGAAGCAAATAGACAGCGTAACAAGATGACAGCCGGAACTAACTGCGGGGCTAAAATGAGGCTGAAGAAGGAAAAGGATGGAACATTTGTCGTAAAAGAGATAGTCTGGGAACACAACCACATGCTACAGCTCACCGCAGAAATGCTTGTCTTCTTGCACTCCCACAAAAACTTTGACAAAACAATCTTGGAGTATGTCAAGTACCTGCAGTTCAAAGGCATTGAACATGCGCAAATCATGAGCATTCTGGGCGGTGATGACCCTGGTAGCTACTTCCTCGAAATGAATGCCAAAGACCTGATTAACCTGTAAGTACAAACTTGTTCTCCTCCCATAAACCGCCCACGTCTTTTTTCCTCTGTCAGTACAAACATATCAAGCAACGCATGACCTGATGCCATTTCAACATGCATTTTTCAATGAACTTTTTATATGCAGGAAAGCAAAGAATTCAAGGATTGATGATGTGGATGATGTCCTAAAGACTGTCAACTTCTTTAGGGAGATGAAAGCTATAAACAGGGAATTCTTCTGTGACATGCAACTCGATGAGTCCGACAGAGTTAAGAACATATTCTGGGCGAACGCAAGCTGCCGAGGAGCGTATCAGGACTTCGGGGACTGCGTAACGTTTGGCATAACATACAAGACCAACAAGTACCATATGCCACTTGGGGTGTTTGTCGGAACTAACAACCACTTACAGACTACATTCTTTGGTTTTGCCCTGATAAGAGATGAGGATGCAGATTCATTCAAGTGGCTGTTCAGGACATTTTTAAGGTGCATGAGAAGGAAGGCTCCTACATGCATTCTCATAGGTACACCCACTAAAACCACCCCCAACCACCACCCACCTACCAAACAAGAAATGGAAAATAACACAGTAAAAATGTTGTGTCAGTTGTATTGGTATATATGCACAACCATCTGCTGACCACTCCGAGTCTATTTTCTCATTACCAGACCAGTGCCAGGCAATGGCTTTGGCGATCGCAGATGTTTTCAAGAACACAGTACATAAGCTATGCTGCTGGCACATTATGAAGAAGTAAAGGGAACACCTCGCTTATCTGTATTTCCTGCACGAGGACCTTAAGGATGAATTCACATCAATTCTCAACTGGCCCCTCATGCCAACTGAGTTTGAGGATGCCTGGAAAAGACTCATGGATAAGTACAACCTCCACGATGATGCCACAATGGTGGGCATGTGGAACGAGCGTGAGAAATGGATATCAGCCTACTTCAAAGAAATTTTCTGCGCCAAAATGACATCCACACAGCGAAGTGAGAGCATGAACTATGTGCTCAAGAAGAACTACGTAAATGAGAGACATAACCTAAACCGGTTTGTCAGCCAGGTAAACTCCTGCGTCAAAACCAGGAGGCAGACAGAGAACCAGGAGACAATGGGTAACCGGGTATAGCTCTATCACTTGTCGTAAGACAAAAAATTACATGCTTACTAAAGTAAAAACTTTATTAGAAGTTTTTCCTGCAAGAAAACTAACAATTTGGTCATCATTCTTGCATCTGCAGAAGGAACAAAACACACTGACCTTCTATGGGTTTGACACCCAGATGGCAAAGCTGTACACGCGAGCTGTGTACAGCGAGATCAGAGATAGGCTAAAACTGCGCACTCTCTTCACGGCGACAGAGACGGAAGAGCCCACAAAGTACCTAGTGCGCTACAACCACCCGCAAAATCTGTCTGTGTGGGCTCAGCACGCGTTCCAGGTGGTTGCAGACCCCGTGGGAGAAACATATGAGTGCGAGTGCAGGCTATGGGACCACACAGGTGAGGACTACAAAAAAGATGTTACATACTGTACTACTTTTTTTGCAAAGTCTTTGTTCGAATGAAATGACAAAAAACATGCACCTCTTCCAAAAACAAATACAGGTCTTTTCTGCGTGCATGTCCTGTGCATGATGCAGACAATTAAGGCTGAAAGCGTTCCAGATAAATACATACTCAGGAGATACACCAAATGCCCGAACATCCAGCCAACATTTGACAGAAATGACTTGAGGACAGTAGCGTCAAACAAGGCATCCCAATACTGCATTGAAAGCTCACTGCTGACGCTGAACATGAGGGTGCACAGAAAAAGCTTGAGAAGCCAAGAGCAAATGGCAAGGACGCGGGTCGTCATGGACAAACTTGAACAAGAACTCGACGCCATGCATTCTGCTGAAAATGGAGGTGTCGCGGACAATGAAGCCATTGAGCAGGATATTGCTACAATGTTGTCCGAGATGAACCATATGGGAGCTATTGACCCGTTTGAGAACGAGGAAGAGGAGCAGCAGCAACCAGAGCTTGCCCGTGTGCACACTCAAGAGCACCGACAAACTCACATGCGAGATCATGAGCTTGATGGTGCTGTAGGGGAATGACATGACAATAGCACATCCTACCAGCAGCAGTAGGAAAGGGTGATTAAACCTCCAATATTCTCAAACACAAAGGGGAGGAAGAGCAAGACGCAAGCAGCAGCCAAAAAGCCACCACGCCCCATCAAGCGCGTGGAATTTGGCCCGGACGGCAAACCCCTCGGGGTAAGGGCATGCGGATTCTGCAACGTCGTGAGCAACCATAACTACCGCACATGCCCACTCCGCACAGATTCCACTGTCAACAAGAACAAGCAGATTGGAGCCACCCAGCTTTCTACCAATGGAGACAACACACGTAACAGCTACACTTGCCGCAAGTGTGGCAGAACTGACGGACATAATGCCCGCACGTGCAAAGTGGGCAAGGAGGTCAGTGGAGCTGAACATAAACAGGGCAAGGTACAGAGTTCCAAGCAATCAAATGAGGACGATGAAGAAGAAGAGTTTGATGAGAATGACGGCCAATCAGACGAAGACAATGAAGATGACAGTGTCGGGGGCGAGGAAACTAAAACTGACGATGAAACTGCCAAGGCTCAACCTGGAAAGAGCGCCGACAAGGCACAACATTCGGGGACAGTTAGGAGAAGCTCAAGACTGAACAATACATAGTGGTTATCCTGCTGCGTCAACTAAAAAATAACCTTGTAGTCTCAGTTGAATCAGCACACAATGAGGAAGCATTTCACAAAACACTGTCGTTTACCAAAACTTATTTAGCTTTATCGTCAATTTCTCGATCAGACCTAAAGTTACTTTTTAGTTTCTGATTTGTGCCCGCTGGAGCAGTGACATTATTATGTAAACCATTTGATAATCATTTTGAATGCAGTCACAAAATACGTTTGAAAAAACTTATCTGGATATATCCGACGCAAAAGGCTACTGTGAACCAGTAACTCAGGAAAAAAATATGTCAAGGAAAATTTTAAACTCTTGTAGCATATCAGTACTAATAACTCTCAGTCGTCAGTACAAGGCAGAGTACACATCAGTACTGATATAATTTCTGATTTGTGCCCGCTGAAGCAGTGACATTATTATTTAAACCATTTGATAATCCTTTTGAATGCAGTCAAAAATAAAATTGAAAAAACTTATCTTGATATATCTGATGCAAAACGCTACTATCAACCAGTAACTCAGCAAAAAAATGTCAAGGAAAAATTTAAACTCTTGTATTACATCAGTACTGATAACTCTCAGTCGGCAGTACAAAAGGCATAGTAATAACAAACACACCAGTGAACGACTGAAAAAAGTCGTTTTGAAAAAACAAAGCTATGCCTGCTCCTACCAGTCCCAATTCAGAAAGACCATCAGTACATAAAAATAATTACCTCAAGCAAAATGCGAATATAATACATCCTGTACTGGTGAAAATCTAATTTATCTATAAAAAATACTCACAAGTTATCTTGATATAAACAATCCTTTAAAAAAATACGAAAATTGGTTTAAAAAAACATTAGCACCACACATAGTATCGCTGGTATTTGGTACGTTCAATTACACTTCAATCACCAGTTCGAGTACGACAGTAGAGGAGTTCAGACCTCCGCCAACACCGACGCTGACACATGCAAGTGGGATAAGCAGCTGATAAGTACAGCTTGACTATACGAATCGGTGCCACAGTAAAATGCCATCATCACCACCGCAGAGACGTGCAAGTGAGGTTTTGCAGGTCATAAGTACAGCTTGACAAGACTAGTCAGTTCAACAGTAAAACCCATTTAACTTGGACGGTTAGTTCTTCCACGCCACCACCCACGCCACCCACTAGGCGGTTGCCACGATGAAGTGCAAATGGCGACCCCCACGACCACTACACACACGCCCCGACGAACCGCCTCCCACACACCACCGTCGGTGCACTGAAAAAATACCCCATTGTCTTCCATCTCTCCCTCGTTTCCACAAACCACCATTGCCACTTCCATTTCCACTGCACACAAACCTCCAGCGCCAAAGCCCACAGTCGCCGGAGGAATTCCATGGCGGAGGAACCATCCGACAAGCGTCATCATGCCAAGACGTCGGACAAGAGGAGCAACCTCGTCGACATTAACGTCCCCGACGAGAAGCGCGACTACACCAGAACGCTCAAAGGGGTTGAGCTCCACGGCAAGGAGACACTGGAGATCGTCTGCACCAGCGAACCAGACAAGGCCGACGAGGTGATCTCCAGGCTCTGGAGGAAGCTTGGCGGTAGGATTCGTAGGATCATCGGCGTTGGTGTGCACTACACCAACGAAGATGAACCTCCCCAGATGGCGGCAGTCCTGCAGTTGTGTGTCGACGAACTCTGCTTGGTGTACCACATTGCAGCGGCCACAAAATGGTGAGCAATCCTACTCATTTTCCCGGCATATGGTTTATCTGTTTTATTAGTACTGTATCCTGAAAATTTAATCACACTTGTTTCCCAACTAGATGTACTAGTGTGGTTTGTGAAAAGTGGATGCACTACTGCATTTTCTCAAGTAGATATACTATAAATGTATTTTTGAACCTGATACACTGGATTACTATTTGGAAAATCTTGCGGAAGATTAAATTCTGAAGTTAATCGACTAGTGTAGTTTCTGGAGTTGATACAATAGAGTAGTCTATGTACTCGATGTATTAAAAAAGATATTTCTGAACTTGATGTAGTGAAGTATTTTCTGAATTTGATGTAATGTTATATTCGTAAGAAAATAAACTAAGGACTTGGTGAAGCACTGGTTCTGTGTTATCCTGTTTCAACAAAAGTAGACTAAACTAGTACCAATGCGGAAGATACAACATTGACTAAAACTATGTATAATCCAAGAAGAAGAATAACATGATGTACTTAATTTAATTTCAGAACTTTCTTTACTAGTTTTCGAAGTACATTCATCCATTGTTTATCCTACATAAACAACTACTTCATGGATTCATCACTTGTAAAACAAAACAAAAATGGATAATTCAAACATCAAAGTAATGCTAATATTCAAAATGTCTCTGCCCTTGCAGGCCCAAGCACCTGACCGACATGCTGCAGCATGACAAGTTGTTCACATTTGCCGGTTTCAGCATTGAAAGCGACAAAGAGAAGCTGAAGTTGTCCGGTATGGAGATCAACCCCAACAAGTTCATTGACATTCAGCGCAAGTGGAGAGTTCCATACACCGGAAAAGAGTATGACTCCTTGACTGATGTTGCAGCCAGCGTCATCCACCCATTCTACAAAGGCATGAAGAACAAGATCAACAGGCAGGAAGACTACAAACTGTGGGGGACAAGTGAGCTGCCAGACAACCTCATCGAGTATGCAGGAGTAGATGCGTACGCCGCGTATAAGTCATGGTTCATGATCGACTACATCACAGATGGTTCGGGATTTGCGAAAGAGCGGGAGGCTAACAACTTCTACAACCACCCCCATTGCCCCTTTACGAGATGAAGATACATCAGAGCCTGCCTTCGTTTTACTTCCGCCTATGCTTGCCTTTTATCTTGTTGTTTCAAATTAGTAGTTTGCTCTTGTTGGGTTGAACCAGTATGATTATGTCGTGCTTGTCATGTTTGAACAAGTTTAGTTATGTGATCAAGTACAATGTTTTGCTTATCTCATTATATAAGTTTGGTTTGGTAGCTTCATATGTTGTTAATCCATCATTTCAAAATTGAAAAAGTAGCTTCTGAATGGAACGTTGTCGTTGCTCTAAAGTACTAGTTACGATGCAACTAATCACACAACGTTGTTCCATGTCAGTACAACTCAGTACCCTTGATTGGACATTACATACTTACTACAATAAAAAGTACAAAGAAGCATCAGTCCGTAAGCGCTACTATGAATGCACTATCAGTACAACTCAGTCTACACGCAAGTACCATAGTTCTGAAAATGACACCAGAAGACACTTGAGAATAATCACAAAAACAAAACACAAAAAAGAAGGCAAAAAACTCAAATGAAAAAGATTACACTCACACAAAACTGACAAGAACTAGAACAAAAAGTATGAGTCCAAGTTACTGGAGGAGTCAAGTACTAGATTCAAACAAAACAAAAAATTGACCGCCCAAGGTCAGGAGCAGGCCCTGACAATGCTAGATACTTGAACTCGAGCCCGTGGGCGAATCCCTAGTAATCCGCACAATGCAGGACCAGTCGACCAGGGCCCACAGGTCAAGAGAGAGAGTGAGCGTCGTGTATAAGCACTCAGGTAAGTGTTCAGAGGAGTTCGACTGGTGAGCGTCGGCTGCGCTTATAAATAGGTTCGGAGCCCCCTCGACTAGCGAGGTGGGACTAAACCAAGAGCGCACGCGCACGACGCACTGCACAGGCGCGCAGACGAGCTATCTGGGCCGGAAAACGGCCCAATAGCCTCTACATCGTCAACAAAACACCCCACCAAATAAGCCCAGCTATACAAACCAGAGGGCGGGACAAAGAAATATAAACCACAAGAAAAATGTTTGTCAATTAACCTCTACAAGAAAAAAGGGAAAAAATATGATACAAAAACAATGAACCTCTAAAAAGGACAAAACTTAATAGCCTTTCTGTTAAATGTACATAATTTAAAAAACAGAATTAAATATTACTTTCAAGTTCAACTACTAAAACTAAAAAAGTTCAAAACATATAATGTTTGTCAATTATGCTAAAATTCTTATTTATATAAAAACTGAAAAGTTCAACTACTAAAACTAAAAAAGTTCAAAACATATAATGTTTGTCAATTATGCTAAAAATCTTATTTATATAAAAACTGACAAGTTCAACTACTAAAAATCTAAAAGTTCAAACATATAATGTTTGTCAATTATGCTAAATTTCTTATTTATATAAAAACTGACAAGTTCTACTACTAAAATTCAAAAAGTTCAAATAGAATTTATTTGTCAATTCTGCTAAATTTATTATTTATATATAATCTTTCCACACCACAACGAACGATCTGCTCGTAAAATAATCTCAAACCCCCACCCCCAACCTAAGTTATAAAAAAATTAGTTCAAACATACATACAACATCAGTACTAAAACAGCAGGATCAGTGAGGCCACTCGCACCACTGTGACATCAAATTTCAAACCCATGCGCTGTTTGAAATTACAATTCAGTTCACACAGTACTAAAACATAAGTGCAGTAAAAATGAGAATACAAAAACTATAAAGGCCTAACTTAGGTTTGTACATATGAAAATAAAATAAGTACAAGTTTTGAGCAACAATTCCCAGGGCACTGAAAAAATGTTTTGACATACACTAGTATAAAAAGGCTTCAATAGAAAAACAATACTTAAACATCCACACGGAAAAACATCACAGATCCATACGTCACCTAAACAGTGCAAAATGCCATCATCACAACCACAGAGACGTGCAAGTGGGATTTAGCAGATCATAAGTATAGCTTGACAAGACTAGTCAATTCAACAGTAAAAACCATTTAACTTGGACGGTTAGTTCTTCCACGCCACCACCCACGCCACCCATTGGGCGGTTGCGACGACGAAGTGCAAACGGCGACCCCCATGACCACTACACACACGCCCCCGACAAACCGCCTCCCACACACCACCGTCGGCGCACTTCAAAAAAAACCCCATTGTCTTCCATCTCTCCCTCGTTCCCACATAGCACCATTGCCGCTTCCATTTCCACTGCACACAAACCTCCAGTGGCTCTCTCCAAAGCCCACAGTCGCCGGAGGAAGGCCATGGCGGAGGAACCGTCCGCCAAGTGTCATCATGCCGAGACGTCGGACAAGAGGAGCAACCTCGTCAACATTAACGTCCCCGTCAAGAAGCGTGAGTACACCAGAACGCTCAAAGGGGTTGAGCTCCACGGCAAGGAGACGCTGGAGATCGTCTGCACCAGCGAACCAGACAAGGCCCACGAGATGATGAGCGGGCTCAGGATGAAGGGCGGAGGCTTGTATCCGAGCTTCATCGGAGTTGATGTGGAGTACACCGACGAGGAAAAACCTCCACATATGGCGGCAGTCCCGCAGTTGTCCGTCGAGGAACTCTGCTTGGTGTACCACCCATCGCAGCAGCCACAAAATGGTAACCCATACTACTATTCATTCATCTGTTGTACCAGTACTAGTCACTACAAACTTAATTAAAAATTGTTTCCCAACTAGATGAACTACTATAGTCTATGAAGTGGATACACGATTACATGTTTATCAAGTTAAATGCATTTCTAAAACTGTGAAGTGGATTGTTTCACCAGATTAGCATCTGAAAAAAGTTTATAGCATTCTGAACTTTATGCACCAAATTAATTTCTAAACTTGATGAACTAGCATAGATTCTGATCTTGATGCACTAGTATAGTTTATAGAATTGATGTATTAAAAGATCTTTGGTGAAGTGGTATAGGTCCATATCTTGATGCACATGTTTCTCAAACTATTTTTTGAACTTGATATAGAATTAATGCACAAAGATGTATCAAGCACTGGTATAGGTCTTTTATTCAACAAAAAAGAAAACTAAACTTGAATCAAGCAGCACATCTATCATTGACTCCGGTAAAATGATTCTCTAATTTGGTGAAGCATTTGGTAAAGCAAAGAAGATAGCAAAAAAGAAAAAATAACACGGTGTAGTTGAATTTAATTTCAGGACTTTGTGTACTAGTTTCTAAACTACATTCATGCATGACTCATAATATATAAGCATCTCCCTCATGGATTATCACTTGTAAAACAAAAACCGCAGAAGAATTAAATCCTCAAAAAAGAAGACTAATCTATAAATGTGTGTCTCCCCCCTTGTAGGCGCAAGCGCCTCAAAGACTTCCTGCGGGAGGAGAAATTGTACACATTTGTTGGTTTCAGCATTGGAGGTGACAAGCGGATGCTGCAGGAGTCTGGTTTGGAAATCAACCCCAACAACTTCATCGACATGCAGCGCAAGTGGAAAGATCCAAAGACCAGAAAATACTACGACTCCTTGGCCGATGTTGCAGGCGGCGTCATCCACCCATTCTACGAAGGCATGAAGAAGAAGATGAACAGGGCAGACCACAAACTATGGGAGAACAGCCCGCTGCCAGACAACCTCATCACGTACGCAGGAATAGATGCGTACGCAACGTACAAGTCATGGAAGACAATTGACAACATCGTGACAGGTTGGGATATTTCAAAAGAGCAGGAGGCTGACCCCTACTACCACTGCAACTTCGCGGATGAAGATGCATGAAAGTCTGCATTTGTTATGTTGAACCAGCTACCTTATGCTGTGTGTGTCCTTAGTATTGTTGTTTCAGATTTGTAGTTTGCTTTCGTTATGTTGAACCAGCTACCTTATGCGATGTGTGTCAGGGTTTGAACAAGTTTGCCTATGTCTATCAAGTACATCGTTTTCTTATGTCGTCCAACAAGTTTGCTAGCTTCCTATTTTGTTCATCCATCATTTGAAGTTGAAGTAGGTTGAAGTTGAAACTTGATGGCTTCCACGCAGCACTAGTCATGGAGAAAAAAAATAACACATGAATATTTTCGCAAAAACAAAAAAAAGTGGCAGACTAACTAAGGACAAAAGCAAATAGTAGCCTTCGACGCTCAGTACAGCTTAGACATGAACGGTAGTACTATCACGCTAAAAAAATTAGTTTTTAGTTTCAGACGAACACTAAAAAGACTAAGTTTCAGCCGAGGACAACATTCAGTACTAAAAAGCATCGTGGTAAAAAGTAGTTAGAAATTCACTAAGTACTGCATCACGAAAAGCAAAGAAACACCAGTACGTATTTCCTAGTCACTAGCATCCTAGGACTGAAAAGTTCTGGTACAGTTGAACACACGGTACGTTCATTGTAAAAATATATAAAAAGGAACGGGAAGCTTCAGTTCGCATTCCTTAAAACTGTGACATACTAAGAATTAACAGTGGCAATACAACTGAAATCTCAGTACAACTTAGTCTACACAGCAAGTGCTAGGATTATACCAAACATTGTCTGGAGAAGAACCACAGCCTAGAAAAAAGAAGGCCAAAAACTAAATCAAAAAAATGTAAGTTAGACAAAAGAGAAAAATCACAAGAAAGACAACAGAAGACATACTAGCATCAAACAACACAAACAATAAATAATTAATCAAAACTACTAGCACAATTGGAATCTCAGTACAACTAAGTTTATTCGGTAAGTGCTATGATGATACCGATTAATGCATTGAGAAAGAAATAGTTTTGAACTTAATAGGAATATCTCTTAAACGTAGCTAATTTAAACCAGTACTTTAACTCTTACTATGAAGTTCAACTACTAAAGTTCAAGAAGTTCAAAAAGAAATTTGGCACTAAAATTTTGAAAGCCTTACGCTGAATGAGACTTTAAATCAGTACTAACAGAACTATATCATAAGTACAAGAAAACGAGAGTACAAAACTATAAAGGTCCAAGTTAGGATGGAATCACATAAAAATAAAATAAATCTCACTTTTTGAGCAACAACTAAAAAATACACTTGTAAAATAAATTGTTTTCAGTTCAACTACTATATAAGTCTTCAGTACAAAAAAAACTTAACCAAAATGAATTCCCGATGAAACATTGTGCCACACTTAAAACACAACACAAAATATACTAGTTATTACATAGTACTCGACAAGACATCAAACACTACAAAATAGAGCCTACAATGTTTTCAAGAGATATATCACACAACTATCCAATTCACTATGCAAATGATGACCATTTATCCTATGCATCAGGAGCCAAAGCCTGAACCTCCTTGGGAAGCTCCGTCACCATAAGATGGTTATTACGGTTGAACACAACTATATACAGATCCTCAGCGTTCCAATCAACAATGCGTGGCTGCAAAACAATAAAACAAATTATCAAAAATCATGACACATAAAAAAGGATGCACAATAAGCCAAAAACAGAAAGTGAAAAGCTCAACAAGAAACCCACGTCATTATCTCGAATGTTCTCAACGATCTTTTCACCATCATAGCATCCCGCATACTTCAGAGTATAATGGCCACATTCATTCAGCCCTTGAAGTGGAACCTTGACAAACGTTGGTTTCTTTGCAAACAGCTCCCAATTGGGCTGCTTGCTCGCATTGTACTGAGCATCACCATACACATCCTTCATTACTTTGACCAATCTAGAAATCTGTAAAAAAACAAAACAACCCACACAGTTTTAGGTCTCAAAAACATCAGAAACAAAGATGCAGAAATATTAATCTAGTACAGATAATAAATGTCACTCACAATCTTCTCGCAGTCTTTGTGATAGGTGTTCTTCGAAGGATGGTGGTTCTTCAGATAAGGTAAAAAGTCAAGGATGTCAACGCTACTACGGTACCGATTCATGACATATAAGGAATAGTGGCTCACTTTCCTATCCTTCGATAAAACCATAGGCTTGAATAGAGGCATCATGATCTAAAACAAAATGACCAAAAAAGAGATGTTAAATATTCAAAGTAAAAACCAGCATCACAACGAACAAATAAAAACCAAAAATCAGCTAGTAGATCTCACAAGGTCGGCACTGAGCAAGTCTTCATTAGCTTTAACATAGCTCTTGAAATCTCTCGCTGCACTCTCCACATTAAACACTTTATTTTCATCCTCGTAAAACGAACAGTCAAGCACAACCTGCAAAAAAGCCAAAATAGAAAATAGACAGCGGAAAAAGAATCAACAAGCAAAGTATTATTAAAAATCGTAAAAACAATAGACAGTCTTGTTCAACATAAAGAAACTGATCTGATTGATTACTGTGATGAAATATGGACTCAGCAATATCCTTTTCCCAGATGCGAAATCAGCATTTCTATCGGGATCTTGCTTCCAATCATCAATGAGGAAGTCAATTACATCACCCTCCATCATTTGCCTAGGTGAAAAAACTTCCCAGATGCGATTCCTAGTGAAGTTAGTTATGTTTCCATCAGGCTGAGGTATCAGTGAGAATGTATTCCTGCAGCACACACAAGAACAAAAAGAAGGAGAAGCAAGATAAGGCATTCATAGCAGTTCAAGTTGTATAAAAAGGAATAGTTTAGGCCATATTTATCTAGCAGTTACAAACAATAGAAGAAAAGGAAGAGGAAAAAATAATGAGAGATACTCACTCGCCATATGTAACGCCCCGAGACCGATGTGCCAGGTGTCGTCCAGTTACTCGCTGTTGTTGCATTGTCATTGCTTGCGTGTCATGCATTGCATATCATGTCATCATGTGCATTTCATTTGCATACATGTTCGTCTCATGCATCCGAGCATTTTTTCCCGTTGTCCGTTTTATAATCCGGCGCTCCTATCTCCTCTGGTGGTCATTTCTACCTTCTTTTCATGTGTGGGGGTTAAACATTTCCAGATTGGACCAAGACTTGCCAAGCGGCCTTGGTTTACTACCGGTAGACCGCCTGTCAAGTTTCGTACCATTTGGACTTCGTTTGATGCTCCAACGGTTAACCGAGGGACCGAGAAGGCCTCGTGTGTGTTGCAGCCCAACACCCCTCCAAAGTGGCCCAAAACCCACCTAAACCTCCTCCATTATCTCGGTGGTTCGATCACGATCGCGTGGCCGAAAACCACACCTCATTTGGACCCTCCTAGTTCCCTCTACCTATAAATATGTGCTCCCCTCCCGAAATTCGTGGATGAACCCTAAAAATTCCTCCCCTCGCGCCGCCGGACGCGTCCTCACCGCGCCGAACGCGTCCGCCGCCGTGCAGCCACCTCACTCCGGCCAATAGCATGCCGCCACGTCACCCTCTCCCGCCTCCGCAGCCAACCAAAACGCGCCACGTCGCCTCCCGCCGGACCTCCTCTCTCCTCCGCCACCGCTGACCCGCGCGGCCTAGATCCGGCCCGCGCGGTCCAAACCGCCACCGCACCTGACAGGCGCCGCCGCCCGCCT
>NC_057800.1:117680787-117719023 GCF_018294505.1 Triticum aestivum
CTCCCCGCCGCCTCGCCGGTCGCCGGCCCCGCCGCCTCGTCGCCGGCGTAGCGCCGCCCGATGCCACCGACGCGCCGCTCACCGTGCCTCTCCACCGGAGCCCGTGCTGCTCATCGGAGCCGTCGCCGACCGTCGCCGGAACCGGCCATCGCCGGAGTCCGCTTCAGATCTGGTCCGGGAAGCTGGGTGGATGAGATCCACCAGGTCCCCGAACCAAACGCTCCGGCCCCGCGCCTGTATCTTGTCATCCCGCACCGCTTCGTCCCATTGACTTTTGGTGGAGGTAAAATTTCACTAAGTCCCCGAGTTTTCCATGTTTCATATGCCCATGTTCATCATGTCGTAACTTTGCATCCGTAGCTCCGTTTTGTGCGTGTAGCATATCCAAATGTTCACCTCAGAGAGTACAACATTTCATCTCATTGCGTCATTTTCATTTGAGTTCATCTTGATGCCCGAAATGCTGTTGGAAGAATGCTACTTGAGTTAATTGTCAGATTTGCTGCTCCAATTAGATATTTGTCATTTTTGCCATGATTAATGTGTGCATGATATGCCCCTGACCTCTTCATGAGTTTTGTTATATGCTTTGCCATCTTTCCAGAGGTGCAACCCATGTATTTTTGTGATGTGTGTGTGTCGGGGAAGCTGATCCACGAACACCTATGGGGCCGGCGGACCGGGCCCCTTTCGGTTCGGCGGGGGCGGAGATCGCACGAAGAGCAGATCGAGGCGAAGCACACAAGCAGTTTACCCAGCTTCAGAGCTCTCCGGAGAGATAACACTCCTACTGCTGCTTGTTTGATTATCTTGTGTTCTTGCTCCAGAGAGAGAGAGCGTAGTGTTTTTCTGGGTTCTGAACTAGTCGAACCACGCGAACCTCCGAACCGAACCTCTTCTACGTTGCGCATGGGCCTCCTTTTATACGCTAAAGGGGCCACCGACAGGTGGGAACGCAGAGAAGGGTACAAATGTAAAAAGTGAGGTGGTTGGTACAGTTACTTGTACAGTGCACCCTACCTAACCCTGACGGCAGGGGACAAGGGCATTAAATGCCCGTCTGAGTCGCCCAAACAGTGCAGAAAAGGACCGTTAGGGGCGCCACCGTACGCCACGATGGCGATCTTGTCAGCTTCGCATGCCACTGCGCACCGCTGGCTGCACAGCCTCCCGCCACGCACGCCTGGAGAGGCCCCCAGGGCGACACGTTGGTGGATGCGCTGGAGCGTGGGCACAGAGTGGCCGCCTGCCGCGGCAAGCGCCTTGCCGCTGCTGTTATCTTGTCGGGTCCGGAAGCTTGTCGCTCACCGGGCCTCGAGGTACCTTGGTTGGCCTTCCCGGCAAGCTCCTCTTGCCGGGGCCTTGTTGCCTTGCCGGAGCGCGTGGCGCGTCACAGCAAGTTCCTTGGAGTGCCTTGGTTGGCCTTCCCGGCAAGCTCCTCTTGCCGGGGCCTTGTTGCCTTGCCGGAGCGCGTGGCGCGTCGCGGCAAGTTCCTTGGAGTGCCTTGGTTGGCCTTCCCGGCAAGCTCCTCTTGCCGGGGCCTTGTCTCCTGAGCTTAAATACTTTGTTCTTGAATGGCTCCAAGGGGACCACGTAGGATCTTGGCGTTCGCCCGGCAAGCCTTGCCGCGGGGTGCTGCAACTGCCCGTGCACAAGTTCGGGGTACTAGAGTACCCCTATTCTAGTACACCGACAGGAGCCCCCGGGCCTGGGCCAGACACGGTGCCGAGCGCTATTGGGCCAGGCCCAAGACAGGGCACGGGCACACACGGACTGGGCCACGCCGAATCTCGCTCCGTATCCACCGTGCTCTCCCCTAACAGCACGCGTCGAATGCGGCATCGTGGGAGAGATCGTGGGTGGTTCTTTATTCGGAAGGGCGAAACGTCTGCCCCGTCCCTCTTTATAAGCAGAGGAAACAGGGGCAGTTCGTTCCCCCTCGCTGGTTGCTACTACTCCATCTTCACGAACTTCCGCCGCTCCCCCCTTCTTCTCGAAGCCGAGAGAGCAGTGCTCCGCCGTCCGACGAGAATCTCCAACCCAGCGCCAAGCTCAGCCTGTTCTTCAAGGGCGTGGCGACGGCACTCCAGCGGCTCCGGGAGAGGATCCCAAAGCAGCTGGCCGACGAGTCACGCAAAATCTGCGTCGGGGTTCTCCAAAAGGTGCTGATGAAGGTGGCCTTCCGCAATCCAGGCCTCAGCTTCACCAACGTCCTCAAGTCCTTGCCGCCAGACGCCGATCGGGACGCACTCAAGGCCCTTGTCGCACCCATTGTGGACAAGGTGAGCGAGATCAAGAGGGTTGAGGGCGACCGCGTAGACTAGGCCACCCATTTCTTCTTTTCCCTTGTCGCTGCTAATCATGTTATGAAAACAGTCTGTTAGAGCTACGACAAGTTATCTTGTAATATAACTTTATTTATGTTATCAATTGCTATGTTATTCCCTCTACTAGATTCTTTCCTTTGTATGTTTTTACCCTACGCTTCTAGGGAACTTGTCGGCGCAGGCGCCCGAGCCGCGAGCGCTGAGTGCGGAACGTCAGCAGCCTGCTGGCGGCGCTGCTTCCGACAAGAAACCTTGTCGCGACTAGATGCAACACACTTAAGTTGTTGAGCGGACTCGAAACAAAGTAAGGGCGCAACTAGCCACGAGTTGGTTCCTCCGCGCACAGGTTTTCCATACAAAGCAGGGTCGTTCGAGGAAGATAACTCAAAAATTTAAAAATTGATTGCTCAAACTTTGGCAACTTAGCTTTTCTGTCGTTTGCTTCCCGGCAAGGCAAAACTTTGCTTGAACGACGCCTGGTCCATACCACAATCTTCTCCTTCCCCCCGGCAAACTTGTGTGCGATGGAACCTTCTTTTCCTTTGTTGAAAAGAAGAAAGAAGAGAAAATAATGATATGGAGCCCTTTGGCTCGTTATTGCTTACTGGATGTAGGTGCTGCACAAAGTGTCAGATAACGCATGCAAGAAAGAAACTAATGCATGAAATGGACAAGTTGTGCGGAGCACATGGGGTTTTACTTATGCACAGGATCTGCGCCCGGCTTTGTACAAAGGATTATATGCAACAGCGGCAAGACTTGTACAAAAGGTGGTTGCCGTAACGGGTTCCGGCAACCGCGCCCTACAGGAAAAACTTACGAAGATGTTCTATGTTCCAGGAGTTGCTCACCGGAATGCCATCTTCGGTCTCAAGGCGGACAGTGCCGGGCCTTGTGACTCGTTTCAACCGATAAGGGCCTTCCCACTTTGGCGTCAACTTGTTGGAATTCTTGGCAGACTGAACGCGCCGAAGAACAAGGTCGCCTTCCTTGAAGCTTCTGGCCTTAACTTTGCGGCTATGGTAGCGGCGCAAAGCTTGCTGGTATCGAGCAGCTCGTACAGCAGCCTGAAGACGATCTTCCTCAAGGAGTAGCGCGTCGTCTTGTCGCAGCTGTTCTTGCTCAAGCTCATCATAAGCGAGCACTCGAGGCGATCCGTATACGAGTTTCGTGGGGAGAACTGCCTCTGCTCCATAGACTAGAGCGAAAGGCGTCTGGCCAGTGGCTCGATTTGGCGTCGTTCTGATCGACCAAAGAACCACCGGCATGTCAGGACCCCGACTCGATGCCACATCGATCTAGCATGTAACACCTCATATCGCTTTGCGGCCTCACGCACGGTATCCCCACGGGTGTCGCCTTACCTTTGCCAGGGACCGTTTGCGCATTTTGGCACACGTATATGATGGTGTCGCTAGCATCGATATGATAAAGAGCCCGGGCTGACATGGCTAGTCGTAAACCCAAAGTGGCACTAACTTACAGGGACAGGCATTCATGACCCAGCATCGAACGTGTCGGTCATCAGCGAGTGAATCCAGGCTGTAGCACTGGGCTAACAGGACTCCGGTGAACCGGGCTGTAGCGGGATAGCAGGACTCCGGTATTCATCGCGTGACATTTCCCCGAAGGGACAGACACATGATCGAAGAAGGACACATGCCGGCCTGCCTAAGTGTTCCGGAGCAGTAGCAAG
Organism: Triticum aestivum; assembly: GCF_018294505.1. Classification (NCBI taxonomy): domain Eukaryota; kingdom Viridiplantae; phylum Streptophyta; class Magnoliopsida; order Poales; family Poaceae; genus Triticum; species Triticum aestivum. The sequence goes on from NC_057800.1 coordinate 117,684,811, forward strand.
CTACCAGGGCTTAGTGGAAGCACTAGGAGACATTTCCCGGTAAGAGAGGCTACTAAGAATAAACAACTAGATAGTCAGATCCCACACATAGCAATACACATTACACGTACGCATAACATGCAAGTATGTGCTGTACAACATGGCATCACAGCATAACTCAACAACTCATATAGATAAAGGCTCAGAAGAGCCGTCATAGCAATTATTGCAAACAGGGGTCACAAGACCCATCATACAGAGCATACAAGCAACAAGCGGAAGCATTACATGTCTGGGTACAGACATCTACAAATGAAAAAGGCTGAAGAGCCTGACTATCTACAACATCCGATCAAGATCGTAGCTGAGGTACTAGCTACTAGTCGAAGTCCACGAGAACACTAGTAAGACCGAAGTCTCCGCTGCAAAAACATAAATAAAGCAACATGAGTACAAAGGTACTCAGCAAGACTTACATCAGATCCTATCATACATGCATTTGTATCAAGAGGGTAATGTGGGGTTTAGTTGCAGCAAGCCAGCTTTGACTCTGTGGCTATCCTGTTCTACGACTACCAGAAACTCTGGAGGTGAAACAACGTACACGAGTCCACTAATCACCATACAATACACTACTATGGATTCATCCCCGTCTCCCTACGAGAAGGCCATCCCTAGCACTCACACTTGTCTTGAGCATTTTAGAATATCCACTTCAAGTTGTCTATGTACCATGTAAGCATCCAAGAAGTCCATAACCGCGGACCCGGCTATTCGAATAGATCATGTTAACCCTGCAGGGGTGTACTTCTTCACACACGCTCTCGCCACTTACCGCCATGTACACGTCATGTATCTCGGCAACCTTCAAGCGGAAGCCTGGCGAGGGTGTCGGCCACGACCTGACTAACCACACAAGACTCTAGTCCAGGTTTATCGCCTATTCGGGTTCCATCCGCAAGGAGATCCGGCCGGGGTGTCGCTCATGGCCCCAAACGATGTGAGCAGGGTTCCCGAGCCCACCAACCGGGTGCCACTCGGTACACCGTGCCACGTGTGCCTAGTCTGTCCCAAGCCCACCCTGCCGGGTGCCACTTGGTAGAAAAATAGCACTACCTACAAACACCAGAAACTAGTTGCGACTCCTGGACAGAGACCAAGTTGGCTAATAAGTCGAGAGGGGCACTTAAGCATTCCAATGTGTGGTAGTATCGAGTCATTGGACAACATACATAGAACTCAGTGCTTAAGGACGGTTCCAGTGAGACAACCCACCATGTACTCCTACATGGCCTCTCACCGCTACCTTTACCAAATCGTGTTCACACACTTCACTCTCAGCATCAGAACATATCGTAACACTCAAATTCATTCCCAATGAATCAGACCTGATACAACTCTAAGCAATAGCAGGCATAGCATGGTAGGAACACATCAGTGGCTTCAATCAACTCCTACACATGCTAGTGGGTTTCAACTATTTACTGTGGCAATGACAGGTCATGCAGAGGAATGGGTTCAACTACCGCAGCACAAAGTAGCAGATGAACCGTTGTTGTCCTAATGCAATAACTGAGAGCAGGAGCGAGAGAGTAGGGTTTTATCGAAATGAACAAGGGTGTTTGCTTGCCTGGTAAATCAACAAGGAGGGGGCACTGCTTCACAGACAGGTACTATGGAACGTCTCCGGAGCAGGACCTATCGAGAAGGAACGGTGCCGGCAATCAAAACACAATCATATGCAACAATATGATGCATGAGCATGACAAGTAGATGTGATGCTGTTTGAGCTAATGTAACTAGTAAACATTTGGTTTGAAGTCCATTTGAACCAAAGGTTCAAATGCATTACTGAATTAAGTCTCTTATATATGCCATAATGTGTTTTCCCATATTCAGCATGTATAAGTTGGTTTTTCATGCATGAAACTAGTACAGATGGAAAGGTTGCATTTTTCTGATAATTTTTCATATATAAATTATTTTAATCTGAGCTACGGTTGAATTGTTATGAATTTTTGAAGTTTAAAACAATTTCTGGAATTTTCTGATTAAATTTAATTCCAGAAATCATATTATAGCGCCAGCATGACGTCAGCACGACGTCAGCGGTCAACTGGGCTGGTCCGGGTCAAACCTGACGTGTGGGACCCACACGTCAGTGACAGGGGGGTTAACATGGGTTAATTTAGTTTAATTAAAAGGTTAGGGGGGTCGGGCCCACTGGTCAGTGTGAGTGGCTAGTTAGGTTTAGTTTATTTTTATCTCTGTCCAATGTTTTCAGAGAGCAACATGAGCATTTTCTTGGACCCTTTTGGAGAAATTTTTATTTGGGTCATTTTCAAAAATGATTCTGAGGGTTCCACCAATCCTCATTTCAAATTTAAATGAAATTAAATATGATGCACAAATGGCTAGCTAGTCTAAGTCATACCAGACTAGGGATGTGACAACTCGCCCCCACTTGAAAGAATCTCGTCTCGAGATTCAGGGGTCGACGGAAAGAAAGCGGGGTACTCCAGTCGAAGACGATCTTCTCGCTCCCAAGTAGCTTCTCTCTCGGAATGATGAGACCACTGAACTTTGAGAAACTTGACGTTCTGACGTCGAGTGACACGCTCTGCTTGATCAAGAATGCAAACCGGGTACTCTCGGTATGTGAGGTTATCTTGGAGATCAAGCGTTTCGTGGTCCACTCCACGAATAGGATCCGAGAAGCAACGCCTGAGTTGAGAGACGTGGAAGACATCATGAACTCGAGAAAGATGTGGGGGTAGTTCCAATTGGTAGGCAACCTCTCCTCGTTTAGCGAGAATGCGAAAGGGGCCAATGTAACGAGGAGCCAACTTGCCCTTGATACCGAAACGATGGGTACCCTTCAAAGGAGTAACCCGAAGGTAAGCTTGGTCGCCAATTTCATAAGTCATATCCTTATGATGACGATCGTACTAGCTCTTTTGACGAGATTCGGCTGTTTTCAAATTCTCACGAATGATGCGAACTTGCTCTTCTGCCTCCTGGATCATGTCCGGTCCAAAGAATTGTCTTTCACCGGTTTCTGACCAGTTCAGAGGTGTTCGACATCTTCGTCCATAGAGAACCTCAAAAGGAGCTTTCTTGAGGCTGGATTGGTAGCTATTGTTATAAGCAAACTCGACGAAAGGAAGACATTTCTCCCAATCCATACCGAATGAGATAACGCAAGCTCTAAGCATGTCTTCGAGAATTTGGTTGACCCATTCCACCTGACCACTCGACTGAGGGTGGAAGGCGGTACTGAAGGAAAGATGGGTTCCCATGGCAGTTTGGAAACTCTCCCAGAAATGAGAAGTGAAAAGGCTGCCACGGTCTGAATTGATCTCTAGTGGAACACCATGGAGTGACACTATTCGAGAAATATATAAGTCAGCAAGCTGACTAGCAGTGATATTTTCCCGAACAGGGAGGAAGTGAGCCACTTTGGAAAGACGATCAACGACTACGAAGATAGCGTTATTCCCTCTCTTGGTCCTGGGAAAGCCGGTGATGAAGTCCATACCAACTTTATCCCATTTCCATTCCGGAATAGCTAAAGGCTGAAGGGTGCCAGCAGGTCTTTGATGCTCTGCCTTAACGCGACGACATACGTCACATTTAGCAATGAACTCAGCGATTTCTCTCTTCATCCTAGTCTACCAGAACCTCTGGCGTAGGTCCTGATACATCTTAGTACTACCGGGATGAATGGTGAGAGGAGATTCATGCGCCTCCTTAAGAATCAATTGTCGCAGATGTTGATTCTTGGGAACCACCAAGCGATTCTCAAGGAAAACAACACCACGATCATCCATAGAGAAACATCCACCAACTCCCTTCTTAATGTTTCTCTTAATGCGAATAACCCCCCTATCAAACTTCTGGTCAGAGATGATCTGATCCTCAAGGGTAGGTTTCGCCACCAAGGTAGAAAGGAATCCGCGAGGAGCAATGTGAAGGTTAAGCTTACAGAATTCCTCATGGAGAAGTGGTTGGCCTTGCTGCAACATGAGATTGTTGCAATAGGATTTACGGCTTAGAGCATCAGCCATGACATTGGCTTTGCCTGGGGTGTAGGTAATCCCTAGATCATAATCTGTGATTAACTCCAGCCAACGTCTTTGCCTAAGGTTCAAATCTGGTTGGGTGAAGATATACTTGAGACTCTGGTGATCGGTGTAGATCTCGCAACGTTTACCAAGGAGGTAATGTCGCCAGGTCTTGAGTGCATAGACTACGGCTGCAAGCTCTAGATCATGTGTAGGATAATTCTCCTCATGTGGATGCAACTGTCGAGATGCATAGGCAATCACATGACGATCCTGCATAAGAATGCAACCTAGTCCCTGTCGTGAGGCGTCGCAGTAGATAATAAAGTCTTTAGTGAAATCCGGTGGCACAAGTATGGGAGCAGAAGTCAGGCGTCTTTTCAGTTCCTGAAAACTGTACTCACACTGTGGGGACCACTCGAACTTTTTATCTTTCTTGAGAAGTTCCGTGAGGGGTTTGGCTACTTTGGAGAAGTTTTCAACAAAGCGGCGACAATAGCTGGCTAGACCAAGGAAGCTCCTAACTTGTTTCACGGTCTCAGGTGGAGTCCAATCGAGAACGGCTTGAACTCTCTCGGGATTGACAGCAATGCCCTTACCAGAGATTACGTGGCCTAGGTAGGTCACTTCTGGCAACCAAAATTCACACTTGGAGAACTTGGCATAAAGGCGGTGTTCTCTGAGTTTTTCTAAAACAAGTCTAAGATGTTCGGCATGCTCTTCCTCATTCTTCGAGTAAATAAGAATATCATCGAGGTAAACCACGACGAACTTATCTAAGTACTCCATGAAGATCGAGTTCATCAAGCGGGAGAATGTGGCTGGGGCGTTGGTTAGGCCAAAGGACATGACGGTGTACTCGTACTGACCATAACGAGTGACAAAAGCTGTCTTGGGAATGTCCCCATTTCTGATCTTGATTTGATGGTAGCCTAATCTTAAATCCATCTTGGAGAAGACTGAGGATCCAGCGAGCTGATCATACAGGTCGTTGATCCTGGGAAGCGGATACTTGTTCTTTATCGTGACCAAATTAACGGGACGATAATCTACAACCATCCGGTCCGTACCATCCTTCTTCTTGACGAAGAGGACGGGGCAAGCCCAAGGAGAAGAGCTGGGACGGATGAAACCCTTTTGCAAGGACTCATCGAGTTGTTTCTTAAGCTCGGCTAGTTCTAGGGGTGCCATCTTGTAAGGTCTCCGGGAGATTGGAGCTGTTCCTGGGATAAGATCTATGACGAACTCTACATCTCTGTCAGGTGGAACACCTGGCAGTTCTTCTGGGAATACATCCGGAAAGTCACGGACTACCGGGATATCTTCAAGGTCTGGAAGAGGGCTGGCATTAAGAGAATAGAGCTGACGCTTTGCAACTCTAGTGGAGACAGTGACTATCTTGCCAGATGGGTGTGTAAGCTGAACAGATCTGGTGTAACAATCAATCTTGGCATGATGAGCTGTCATCCAGTCCATACCCAAGATGATGTTAATATCTGAGGACTTGAGGGCTACAAGTGATGCAAGGAATACAAGTCTGTCAACAAGGATCTCGTTACCATGGCTTACACTAGAGGTTTGCCATTTGGATCCAGGAGTTTGGATGACTAGCGGAGTTGGCATTTCACAAAATGACAGGTTGTGCAAGTTAGCATAGCTTTCAGAAATGAAGGAGTGAGATGCTCCAGTATCGAATAGAACTGATGCTGGGTGACAATTGACAAGGAGTGTACCAAGAACGACATCCGAATCATCATGAGCGTCTTTGGCTGAGACGTGATGCACACGTCCACGTTCAGTGGGAACTGACTTGACACTGATCATCTTGCGTGATGGCTTAATACAGCCAACAGTCTTCTCGGCCTTGGGTGGAGCATAACTAGTCTGAGAGCAATCACGTGCATAGTGTCCTGGCTTCCCGCATGTGAAGCAAGTCGCTGAGGTTGGACGGGGACCCGCACTGACAAGCGGTCTACCAGTAGGCCTGGGTGGAACAAATGACTGAGCTGGGAAAGGCACCACATAGGATGGCCTCGGTGCATAACCGGAAGGAAGAGCGGAGTTTGGAACCCAAATCCGGCGCCTCTGGGAACTAGAGCCAGAGAGAGATCCCAAATCACGGGTGTGCTTACGAGACTCCTCGTAAGTGAGTTGAGCTGTCTCTGCATTGATGGCCTTGTTCACAAGGGCTTGGAATGTATCACAATGATGCAGGTGGAGATCACGACGCAACTTGGGGTTGAGACCCTTCCGGAACCTAGCCTGCTTCTTGGCGTCCGTGGACACTTCTTCTGTGGCATAACGGGCGAGGTTCTCGAAATCTCTGCTATAGGCATCAACAGCCATCTTACTCTTGGTGAAACTGCAGAACTCTTCTCTCTTGCGATCAAGGAGGGCCTGAGGAATGTGATGCTCGCGAAAAGCCTCAGCGAAATCCTTCCAGGTAGGAATCTGGCCAGCTGGAAGCATAGTCTCATAGTTCTGCCACCAAAGACTAGCAGGACCTTCCAGGTGGTATGTGGCATAGGTGACCTTGTCATCTTCAGCTACGTTCGCAGAACGCAGCTTATGAGTGATGCTACGGAGCCAGTCATCTGCATCGAGTGGCTCGATGGAATGATGAAAAGTAGGTGGGTGCAAACGAATGAAGTCATGAATGGTAGCAGACCCTTTGAACTGATGTGCGGTGTTCTCCTCGATACGTGCCAACAAGCGGTTGGACTCACGCTTGTTCCTCTCCATTTCTAACGTGAACTCTGTCAACGAAGGCTGGTCAGGAGGATCCTCATCCCTACCGTCTCCATGGTTCTGGCTACGAGCGACGGAACTTCGCTTAGCTGATGACATCCTGAGAAACGAGACCAAGGTCGGAATCAGCATCAACTAAAGACTGTAGAATGTAGGACAAGGAATTAGTATCTCTCGAACTCCTAGGGAAATTCCGGCAGCATAACGGCAGTAAAATGCTCAGAATGAGACATCCTACTAAAAATGGGGTGGTAACATACTCATCATCATCACTCAAGGTTCGGAGGTAGTACTAAACAGACTACACCGGAAGTACTCGAAAACTGGGGTATGACTCTAATCAACCAATCCTATGGAACTACGGAGTAGTAACACGTGATCCTGATAGACGGAAGAGAAGCCTAGTTCCTTAACCCCGTCGGAAAGATAGGACGACTCAGATCAGAAGGTCATGAGGTATAAGGAGTAAAAGAGCCTTACGTTCCAACCCACAATCAATTCCCTTACATAACTAAAGAATTTCTAGACTCAACTTCGACCAGTTTGGCTTGGTAAACCTACAGGCAGTCAGGCTCTGATACCAGCGCTGTCAGGACCCCGACTCGATGCCACATCGATCTAGCATGTAACACCTCATATCGCTTTGCGGCCTCACGCACGGTATCCCCACGGGTGTCGCCTTACCTTTGCCCGGGACCGTTTGCGCATTTTGGCACACGTATATGATGGTGTCGCTAGCATCCATATGATAAAGAGCCCGGGCTGACATGGCTAGTCGTAAACCCAAAGTGGCACTAACTTACAGGGACAGGCATTCATGACCCAGCATCGAACGTGTCGGTCATCAGCGAGTGAATCCAGGCTGTAGCACTGGGCTAACAGGACTCCGGTGAACCGGGCTGTAGCGGGCTAGCAGGACTCCGGTATTCATCGCGTGACATTTCCCCGAAGGGACAGACACAGGATCGAAGAAGGACACATGCCGGCCTGCCTAAGTGTTCCGGAGCAGTAGCAAGCTACCAGGGCTCAGTGGAAGCACTAGGAGACATTTCCCGGTAAGAGAGGCTACTAAGAATAAACAACTAGATAGTCAGATCCCACACATAGCAATACACATTACACGTACGCATAACATGCAAGTATGTGCTGTACAACATGGCATCATAGCATAACTCAACAACTCATATAGATAAAGGCTCAGAAGAGCCGTCATAGCAATTATTGCAAACAGGGGTCACAAGACCCATCATACAGAGCATACAAGCAACAAGCGGAAGCATTACATGTCTGGGTACAGACATCTACAAATGAAAAAGGCTGAAGAGCCTGACTATCTACAACATCCGATCAAGATCGTAGCTGAGGTACTAGCTACTAGTCGAAGTCCACGAGAACACTAGTAAGACCGAAGTCTCCGCTGCAAAAACATAAATAAAGCAACATGAGTACAAAGGTACTCAGCAAGACTTACATCAGATCCTATCATACATGCATTTGTATCAAGAGGGTAATGTGGGGTTTAGTTGCAGCAAGCCAGCTTTGACTCTGTGGCTATCCTGTTCTACGACTACCAGAAACTCTGGAGGTGAAACAACGTACACGAGTCCACTAATCACCATACAATACACTATTATGGATTCATCCCCGTCTCCCTACGAGAAGGCCATCCATAGCACTCACACTTGTCTTGAGCATTTTAGAATATCCACTTCAAGTTGTCTATGTACCATGTAAGCATCCAAGAAGTCCATAACCGCGGACCCGGCTATTCGAATAGATCATGTTAACCCTGCAGGGGTGTACTTCTTCACACACGCTCTCGCCACTTACCGCCATGTACACGTCATGTATCTCGGCAACCTTCAAGCGGAAGCCTGGCGAGGGTGTCGGCCACGACCTGACTAACCACACAAGACTCTAGTCCAGGTTTATCGCCTATTCGGGTTCCATCCGCAAGGAGATCCGGCCGGGGTGTCGCTCACGGCCCCAAACGATGTGAGCAGGGTTCCCGAGCCCACCAACCGGGTGCCACTCGGTACACCGTGCCACGTGTGCCTAGTCTGTCCCAAGCCCACCCTGCCGGGTGCCACTTGGTAGAAAAATAGCACTACCTACAAACACCAGAAACTAGTTGCGACTCCTGGACAGAGACCAAGTTGGCTAATAAGTCGAGAGGGGCACTTAAGCATTCCAATGTGTGGTAGTATCGAGTCATTGGACAACATACATAGAACTCAGTGCTTAAGGACGGTTCCAGTGAGACAACCCACCATGTACTCCTACATGGCCTCTCACCGCTACCTTTACCAAATCGTGTTCACACACTTCACTCTCAGCATCAGAACATATCGTAACACTCCAATTCATTCCCAATGAATCAGACCTGATACAACTCTAAGCAATAGCAGGCATAGCATGGTAGGAACACATCAGTGGCTTCAATCAACTCCTACATATGCTAGTGGGTTTCAACTATTTACTGTGGCAATGACAGGTCATGCAGAGGAATGGGTTCAACTACCGCAGCACAAAGTAGCAGATGAACCGTTGTTGTCCTAATGCAATAACTGAGAGCAGGAGCGAGAGAGTAGGGTTTTATCGAAATGAACAAGGGGGTTTGCTTGCCTGGTAAATCAACAAGGAGGGGGCACTGCTTCACAGACAGGTACTCTGGAACGTCTCCGGAGCAGGACCTATCGAGAAGGAACGGTGCCGGCAATCAAAACACAATCATATGCAACAATATGATGCATGAGCATGACAAGTAGATGTGATGCTGTTTGAGCTAATGTAACTAGTAAACATTTGGTTTGAAGTCCATTTGAACCAAAGGTTCAAATGCATTACTGAATTAAGTCTCTTATATATGCCATAATGTGTTTTCCCATATTCAGCATGTATAAGTTGGTTTTTCATGCATGAAACTAGTACAGATGGAAAGGTTGCATTTTTCTGATAATTTTTCATATATAAATTATTTTAATCTGAGCTACGGTTGAATTGTTATGAATTTTTGAAGTTTAAAACAATTTCTGGAATTTTCTGATTAAATTTAATTCCAGAAATCATATTATAGCGCTAGCATGACGTCAGCACGACGTCAGCGGTCAACTGGGCTGGTCCGGGTCAAACCTGACGTGTGGGACCCACACGTCAGTGACAGGGGGGTTAACAGGGGTTAATTTAGTTTAATTAAAAGGTTAGGGGGGGGGTCGGGCCCACTGGTCAGTGTTAGTGGCTAGTTAGGTTTAGTTTATTTTTATCTCTATCCAATATTTTCAGAGAGCAACATGAGCATTTTCTTGGACCCTTTTGGAGAAATTTTTATTTGGGTCATTTTCAAAAATGATTCTGAGGGTTCCACCAATCCTCATTTCAAATTTAAATGAAATTAAATATGATGCACAAATGGCTAGCTAGTCTAAGTCATACCAGACTAGGGATGTGACACGGCAGCTCCTCGATCCAGTTTCTTACGCACTTGCGCAGCCTGTCAAAAGTTCTGGTCTTGAGCCCGCGCAGCACTTCAGCATTTGCCCTCTCTGCTTGACCGTTGCTTCTCGGATGAGCAACAGAAGCGAAGCAGACCTTGGCACCAAGGTCTTGGACGTACTGCATGAAGGTGCGGCTCGTGAATTGCGTGCCGTTGTCGGTGATGATCCTGTTAGGGATCCCAAAACGGCAAACAATTGACCTGAAGAACTTGACTGCTGACTGTGCTGTCACCTTCCTCACTGGCTGCACTTCCGGCCACTTTGTGAACTTGTCGATTGCGACGTACAATTACTCAAAGCCCCCGACAGCTCGGGGGAAAGGGCCGAGGATATCGAGCCCCCAGACCGAAAATGGCCAGGATAAAGGGATCGTCTAGAGAGCTTGAGCTGGCTGGTGTATCTGTTTGGAGTGGAACTGGCACGCTTCACACTTGGTTACTTGTGCAGTTGCATCCTGGAGGGCTGTCGGCCAAAAGAAACCTTGCCGGAAAGCTTTGCCGGCAAGTGCTCTTGCGCCAATGTGGTGGTCACATATGCCTCCATGTATCTCTGCCAACAGCTTTTGTCCATCTTCCCGGCAAACACACTTCAATTTCACACCGTTGAGTCTTCTTTTGTACAGTATGCTATCGACAAACTGGTACATACTTGACTGCCGGGCTACTTTTTCCGCTTCTTCTTGCTCTTCGGGAAGTTCTCCTGTCTGAAGGAAATGGACAATCTGCTGTGCCCATGCTGGAGCTTGTGGCTCGACAACAAGGACTAAAGGCACATCTGCTGCTGCAGGAACATCCGCTTCTACGGCAAGGACTTGCGGCCCTGCTGGAGCTTGATGTTCCCCGGCAAGCTTGCCGGAGCAAAACTTGTCGGGAGCGTCTGCTTCAACGGAACAAACCATAGGGCTTGCCGGAGCAGACTGCCCCTCAGCATCCTTGGTGTTGATCTTGGGGACTTTCTTGGCGGCGGCTTCGGGGAGCTCTGCCGGAAAGTAGTCACCAGAAACCAACTTCCTCTTCTTGCTTTGTCCAGTTGATGGTATCCTGAGTATGCATCAAGAAATGAAAGCAAATCACACCCGGCTGTGGAGTCAACAATCTGGTCAATGCGCGGCAAGGGAAATGGGTCTTTGGGACAAGCTTTATTAACATCAGTGAAGTCAATACAAAGCCTCCATTTCCCGTTAGCCTTGCGCACGACAACAGGATTGGCCAACCACGTGGGATGGAGCACTCCTCTGACAAGGCCTGCTGCTTCCAACTTCTTGATTTCTTCTGCGATGAATTCTTGGCGCTCCACTACCTATTTCCTGACTTTCTGCTTGACGGGCCGCGCATGAGGACAGACGGCAAGGTGGTGCTCAATTACTTTCCTGGGAACACCGGGGATATCAGACGGTTGCCACGCAAACACGTCGACATTCGCCCGCAGGAAAGCAACGAGCGCGCTTTCCTATTTGGGGTCAAGAGTGGCGCTGATGGTGAAGGTACCACCAGTGCCGTCCTCCTTGGCGGACACCTTCTTGGTCTTAGGTGGAGCTGCCATTGCCTTCTTACACTTGCCGGTGGAGCTCGATGGTGCGTCCTCGACGGTAGCGCAGCACTCCGAAGAGGTGCGCTTGCCGGAGTAGGCATCAGAGCTCTTGCCGGACTTGGTCTTCTTCTTCCCCCCAGGAGCTTCAGCGGCAAGTGTCTTGCGTTCTGCTGCGGCTGCTGCTTCCCGGTAGATCTTGTCGGCACAGATAAGAGCATCCTTCTTGTTGCCAGGGACAGAGATGACACTTATCGGGCCTGGCATTTTCAGTACGTTGTACGCATAGTGAGAGGCTGCCATGAACTTGGCGAGTGCCGGACGGCCAAGGATTCCATTGTAAGGTAATGGAAAGTCAGCAACATCAAACGTGACCCTCTCAGTCCTGAAGTTCAGCTCGCTGCCAAATGTTACCGGCAACGTGATCTTTCCCTTCGGCTTGCTCCTTCCCGGGTTGATTCCTTGAAATGTACCGGTCTCTTCGAGCTCGCTGTCAGGGATCTGGAGTTTCTGGAGCACCGCGGAGGAGATCAGGTTCAAGCCGGCTCCGCCGTCAACTAGCATCTTAGTGACCTTGAGGTTGCGGATTGTTGGTGAAACCAACATCGGCAAGCACCCGACCGCAGTTATGCGATCAGGGTGGTCCTCAATATCAAAGATGATAGGCGTGCTGGACCATTTCAGAGGCTTGCGTGACTCGGCGGGTGGTTCTGCTGCATTAACTTCCCGCACCCACTGCTTGAGCTGACGGTGCGAGGTATGTAGAGAAGCACCACAGTCAACGCATAGGACCTCTGTGGCTTTCTGGAACTCCTGCTCATCAGTCTCCTCATCATCCATGTCTTCATCGTCGTCGTCATCTTCATCCTTGTCGCGGCCGCGAGGAGGTCTGTCTCCTTGCCGCTGCTTGGCCTTGCCGCGGCGTCCTCCTCGGCCGGGACGTTTCTTGCCGGATCCCCCAGCACCTTCCTGGGCCTTCTCCTTGTCGCGCCACTCGTATTCAGCTTTCTGTTGCTCAACAAGCTGCTCGACTTTCCTGCAGCTCTGGAGATCATGGCCCTTGGTGCGGTGGATCTTGCAATACTTCTTGTTGGTGCCGTCCTGCTTGTCGGCGACCGCCACCTCCGAGGCAACCTCCTTGCCGGAGTCACCAGCTTTGGCTTTCTTGGCGCCACCACCCTTGCCGGACTGCTCAACAACTAGCACCTCTTTGCCTTTCCTCCTCCTGTTGTTCCGCCGCCGGTTTTTCCTTGCCGGGGCAGCATCTTCACTATCAGATCCTCCCGCTCATACATTCTCTCCGGGGAGTCTCCTCCCTTCCTCAGCACGTGCATACTTGTCGGCCAGTGCATATAACTCACTGACGTCTCTGATCTTGCATATCGCCATTTCCTCCCGCATCCTGCGGTTTCGCACGTTCTGATGGAACCCGCTGATCACTGCGGTAGGGTGGACGTCTGGGATGTTATGCTGCACACTACTGAATCTCTGAATGTACTTGCGCAGGGGCTCTCCTTCCTTCTGGGCGAGCAGATGAAGATCACTCTCCTGGCCATGAGGCTTGTGCCCACCTGTGAAGGCGCCGACAATCTGATGGCACAGATCAGCCCAAGAGGATATGGAGTTGTCCGGCAAGTGCATGAGCCAGGATCTGACATTGGGCTTGAGCACCAGCGGGAAGTAGTTGGCAAGGATCTTGTCATCCCGTCCCCCGGCAGCCTGCACCACAATGGTGTAGATGCTGAGGAACTCCGACGGATGCGTCTTGCCGTCGTACTTCTCCGGTATGTCTGGCTTGAAGTTCTTCGTGCTGGGCCACTGGACTTGCCGCAGCTCACGAGTGAACGCAGGGCAACCTACCGCGTATGGCAGATCGCCTGGTTCCCTTGGCGCATGCATATCAACAGAGGGCCCAGCGCGCTTGTCGGATTGACATCGCGCTTCTCTTCGGTGCTCGATGCGAGTTCGAGCGTCTTCTTGTTGTCGATCATGAAGAACTTGGCGCTGATCGCGACGAGCTCGTGGATCCGACGATGCGGTGGAGTCGCTGTCGAGGTGGATCCGGCGAGTTGGCGATCTTGGCCTTCGTGGTGGTGATTGCATGGTAGTTGCACCTCCACCCGTTTCGTCGCCATCGGCTCGCGCCCGACAACCCTGCCGCGGCGGCGACACGCTCGGCCGCCGTGGAGTGTCGCCGTTGGCGTAGCCGATGAGACTCTGAATGGTGGCCCTCCATTCGTCGATCTTGTCCGACGTCGGAGGGTAATCTAGGATTAGTTGAGCTCGCGCCAAAGCTTCTGCTGGAGTGGTGGGTGGCAGTGGCGGACGGCGCGAGGAGCGGGACGTGCTCGGACTTCTAACTATGTTAGAAGGAGAAGTATCCCATCCAGGCGACCGTGCCCCGCTCGTGCCAGCACGCTGGCGTGCATGCTGGTCTTGAGCGCCCCGAGATCCACCATCTTGGTCTGTGCCTATCACGCGTATGGCACTGCGAGTGCCATGACGCTGTTGGTCTTGCGCCTCTTGAGAGTGGCGCGGAACATGTACAGTCGCCGAGGTTTCTGCAGCCTTGTCCTTGGACCTGGCAGCATCATAAGCTTCCTCGTCGACGTCCATTCTTGCGCCGGCGTCCATTCCACCACCCGTTTGCTCCAACGGTGGCGGAAGTGACGTGGACGGAGCGGCTGCCGCCGAAGTCTTCTTCTTAGGTGGCATGTTGATGAAGGGAATGAAGATCTAGCTCGTGTGAACGCCGGATCAGGTTCACACAATCTCGACGCCCCCTACCTGGCGCGCCAAAGATGTCGGGGAAACTGATCCACGAACACCTATGGGGCCGGCGGACCGAGCCCCTTTCGGTTCGGCGGGGGCGGAGATCGCACGAAGAGTAGATCGAGGAGAAGCACACGAGCAGTTTACCCAGCTTTGGAGCTCTCCGAAGAGATAACACTCCTACTGCTGCTTGTTTGATTATCTTGTGTTCTTGCTCCAGAGAGAGAGAGAGCGTAGTGTTTTTCTGGGTTCTGAACTAGTCGAACCACGCGAACCTCCGAACCGAACCTCTTCTACGTTGCGCATGGGCCTCCTTTTATACGCTAAAGGTGTCACCGACAGGTGGCAACGCAGAGAAGGGTACAAATGTAAAAAGCGAGGTGGTTGGTACAGTTACTTGTACAGTGCACCCTACCTAACCCTGACGGCAGGGGACAAGGGCATTAAATGCCCGTCTGAGTCGCCCAAACAGTGCAGAAAAGGACCGTTAGGGGCGCCACCGTACGCCACGATGGCGATCTTGTCAGCTTCGCATGCCACTGCACACCGCTGGCTGCACAGCCTCCCGCCACGCGCGCCTGGAGAGGCCCCCAGGGCGACACGTTGGTGGATGCGCTGGAGCATGAGCACAGAGTGGCCGCCTGCCGCGGCAAGCGCCTTGCCGCTGGTGTTATCTTCTCGGGTCCGGAAGCTTGTCGCTCACCGGGCCTCGAGGTACCTTGGTTGGCCTTCCCGGCAAGCACCTCTTGCCGGGGCCTTGTTGCCTTGCCGGAGCGCGTGGCGCGTCGCGGCAAGTTCCTTGGAGTGCCTTGGTCGGCCTTCCCGGCAAGCTCCTCTTGCCGGGGCCTTGTTGCCTTGCCGGAGCGCGTGGCGCGTCGCGGCAAGTTCCTTGGAGTGGCTTGGTTGGCCTTCCCGGCAAGCTCCTCTTGCCGGGGCCTTGTCTCCTGAGCTTAAATACTTTGTTCTTGAATGGCTCCAAGGGGACCACAGAGGATCTTGGCGTTCGCCCGGCAAGCCTTGCCGCGGGGTGCTGCAACTGCCCGTGCACAAGTTCGGGGTACTAGAGTACCCCTATTCTAGTACACTGACAGTGTGGTGACTAGCACAAGCTTGCAAAGTGGTGCATTCGTTAATGCTGATTTCAGGGAGTTAGCAATTCCACTAAGTCCTTGATCTGTTTATGTCAATATGCCATATGTTCATGTTGTTTCCTAGTGATCCGTGCCTCTTTTGAGGATGATCAGTAAGGATGTTTTGTTAATCTTGTAGTGCTCTATCCATCCATGTCTTTGTTTGCAATTATGGAGCAACCTAGCTTGAGTCAATCGAGCTCTACTTTTGTCATTTAGTTGATCAGTAAGGATGTTGTAATTGATCCGTGTATGCTATGCTATTGTTCTTGCCATGTCTAGCTTGTATAATGTGTATTCTTGATGGGTGTATGCTTAGATTGTCATGCCTTGCTCTGTAGTGAGTGCATCGAGCTCGTAAACATGCCTACTTGATATCTGTTTCAGCATGCTCCAGTTTTCACTAAGTCTGAAATCTGTTTACCAAATGCATTTTTGCCATGCTTGTTTGAACCTGTTAATGGATGAATTGGCCGTAGCTCAGTGTTCATCTTTTGTTACGCATCATGAATGGATCCCTGCCATGTATTGTGTTGCCATGTTTGGGTGCTGTAGCATGTTCATCTTGTTGCATTTAGATGGCTACTTGCTGTATATCACAGACCGGTGCCATATTTGAATTGCTTGCCTTTTCCAAACCGTAACTCCGATTCCGGCGTTCTTTATATCGTTTTCAAGCGATTTCATCTCACCTTTCCAATGGCACACTTGGATTTCCAAGTCGAGGCCAGGTTCATGCATTCCTTGTCAAATCACGCATATGCATCGCATCCCGCATCCCGCATTTCATATCATGTTCATGTGTTGGTTGTTTACTATGTTGTGTGTTTCTTTCCGGTGTTGCTTCTTCGGGTTGGTTCCGATAACGTTGCGTTGTGAGGATCCGTTCGACTACGTCCGTTTGTCTTCTTCTTGGACTCATTCTTCTTCCTTGCGGGATCTCAGGCAAGATGACCATAGCCTCGAAATCACTTCTATCTTTGCTTGCTAGTTGCTCGCTCTTTTGCTATGCCTATGCTGCGATACCTACCACTTGATTATCATGCCTCCTATATTGTTGAACCAAGCCTCTAACCCACCTTGTCCTAGCAAACCGTTGTTTGGCTATGTTACCGCTTTGCTCAGCCCCTTCTTATAGTGTTGCTAGTTGCAGGTGAAGATTGAAGTATGTTCCTTGTTGGAACATGGAGTTGTTGTTCCTTGTTGGAACATGTTTACTTGTTGGGATATCACTATATATATTATTTAATTAATGCATCTATATACTTGGTAAAGGGTGGAAGGCTCGGCCTTATGCCTGGTGTTTTGTTCCACTCTTGCCGCCCTAGTTTTCCGTCATATCGGTGTTATGTTCCCGGATTTTGCATCCCTTACGCGGTTGGGTAATAATGGGAACCCCTTGATAGTTCGCCTTGAATAAAACTCTTCCAGCAATGCCCAACATTGGTCTTACCATTCGCCACCTAGCCTTTTATTTTCCCTTGGGGGTCGCGCGCCCAAGGGCCATCTTTATTTTAACCCCCCCCCCCTCGGGCCAGTGCTCCTCTGAGTGTTGGTCCAACCGAGCGAGGTCCGGGGCTACCAGGGGCAACTCTGGGCTGGCCTACCCGACGTCTTGCTCATCCGGTGTGCCCTGAGAACGAGATATGTGCAGCTCCTATCGGGATTTGTCGGCACATCTGGGTGGTGTTGCTGGATTTGTTTTAACTTGTCTAAGTGTCTTGAAGAACTGGGATACCGAGTCTGATCGGAATGTCTCGGGAGGAGGTCTATTCCTTCGTTGACCGTGAGAGCTTGTCATGGGCTAAGTTGGGACACCCCTGCAGGGATTGAACTTTCGAAAGCCATGCCCGCGGTTATGGGCAGATGGGAATTTGTTAATGTCCGGTTGTAGAAAACCTGAAGTTGACTTTAATTAAAATGCATCAACCGCGTGTGTAACCGTGATGGTCTCTTTCCGGCGGAGTCCGGGAAGTGAACACGGTGTTGGAGTTATGTTTGACATAGGTTGTTCTAGGATCACTTCTTGATCATAGTTTATCGATCGTGCTTTGCCTTCTCTTCTCGCTCTCTTTTGCATATGTTAGCCACCATACATGCTAGTCGCTTGCTGCAGCTCCACCTCATACCTTTACCTTTCCCATAAGCTTAAATAGTCTTGATCGCGAGGGTGCGAGATTGCTGAGTCCCCGTGGCTCACAGATACTTCCAAAACCAGCTTGCAGGTGCCCATGAGTCCGTGCAGATGACGCAACCAAGCTCAGGAGGAGCTCGATGAAGATCTTGTCCTTTGTGTTGTTTCGTTCTAGTTGGTCAGTAGTGGAGCCCAGTTGGGGTCGATCGGGGACCTTTGTCGCATTTGGGGTTCTTCTTTTATTTTGGTTCCGTAGTCGGACCTTGATTGTATTTGGATGATTTAATGCTTTATTCATGTATTGTGTGAAGTGGCGATTGTAAGCCAACTATGTATCTTTTCCCTTATGTATTACATGGGTTGTGTGAAGATTACCTCACTTGCGACATTGCTTTCAATGCGGTTATGCCTCTAAGTCGTGCTTTGACATGTGGGAGATATAGCCGCATCGAGGGTGTTACAACTTGGTATCAGAGCCTTCCCCGACCTTAGGAGCCCCACTGCTTGATCGAATTAGCGGACGAGTTGAGTCTAGAAAAAAGTTTTGAGTCATTTAGGAATTATATATCGGAGAGTTTAGGAATTCTTTTTACTCCCCAGTCTCCTCATCGCTCTGGTAAGGCATCCTGACGTAGGGTTTTGATTCTTCTCTTCTCAAATTTCACTAAATTTTTTTTAGGATCACGCGGGTATCTTGGAATCGTTCCGATGGATTTGTGACGAGAACATTGTTCTTGGTGCCTCCTGTCTTTAGGGGTTGTGGCAGTGTCCCGGGGAGTTGAGCTCCGAGGTGTTGTCGTCACAATTTTATCGTTGCAGTTCTGGAATACCTGAGTTTAGTACGCCGACATCGAAAATCTCTTTTATGCAGTTCGTTGGTGAGATAACCTCGACGCCACCCAGTACTGGGGCGGGAGTTCGGGAGTATTGCCATAACTCGTATAACGGATGCTTTTCAAAGGTTGAGGTAGATGATTTCCGAAGGTTTCTTGGTTATGTGTTGAAGGATGGATACAGCTGGATGTAGGATTTGTTAGTTTTGGGTGAGATATTATGCTTCCCCTGTATCCCCAACACCTGATTGCATAACCGGAAAATTTCGGGAGTTTATAAGTGGGAATTCAAGTAGTTCTTAGTATATCTTTCCGACAGATGTATGATATGAAATTGGGGTTCGACGTCTAGTGGTCCGCCTATCCACGGTTGGTTTTACAGTGGTCTCGTTGTGTCTTAAAGAGTCCTTGGCTATGCCGACTCGGGGACGCTTTGTATGTCATGTGCACTGCCTTGTACATGATGGTGCTGTACGATCGAGCCCGTGTAGGCCCCACCACGAAAACTTCGGACGAAATCTCTATCATATGTTTGTTCCGGCTTATTCTACAAGCCAATCATTTGTTTTGTTTTGAGTTGTGGTATTCTAGTTGCTTCAAAGTCAAATGTTGATTCCATACCTTCCCTAAGCGGTGTTCTCATACTCCGATGTGAATACAAATCCTTCATGTTCATCAAGATTGTTTTTGTCAATCCTTTTTAACCGGCGTGCTTCTCTTCAAGTGGGTCCGATCATTTCAACATCCGCAAGATCAAGTATCAGTTTCTTCTGAACGGTGTTTGTTTCATCCGTCTCTAAGTTGTCTTTGTTTTCCCACCCTCCCACCCTTGTTTCTTCAAGGACTCATATTTCTTAACCAAGTATCCATTTTATTGATGGGAAGCTTCTCCATTCCTTTTCCGTCAATATTCTTATCCGGTGATTCACAAGAAGATGCTATTGAAGCTTCAAGTTCGTCTCTCATCACTAATTTTCTTCTCTGGTGGTTTCAAGTCAAGCTTTGTTGATCTTACCCCTTTCCTCATTTCAATGCCTTCTCATACCGGTGTACCTCATAACAATTCACTTCTCACTATTCATTTGTTCTGGCGTGCTCAAAGATTTCTCAAAAGGCTCGTCTTGTCATTCAAGATCCGTTCAACCTATTTCGAGGTTGCTTATCTCATTCAAGCCTTTTAAATCAACCGGTGTAATCTGTCCTTCACATCATTTCAACGGTGTATCTTTTGAGTGGGCCCTAACCCACATGTCATTTTCTCAGGATCTTACCTGACTCTTCTAATTTTTCCCGGAGCTACTCTAAATTCTTTTGAAGTTTGACGTAAGAATGATTTATCATCAGTCAAATGCCCTTGTCCAAGATCTTTCTAATTCTTTTCATCATTGGCTCAACTTTTCCATTCTTCATTCCGGTGTCCCTCAATAATTCTTGGTGGTGTTACTCGTCGTCATTCTTGGATTTTGAAGACCGAAGAAGAGTTTCTCTTTAATCTTGCTCCTTTCTCTTCAAGATTCGTGATTCTATCTTGTTGCCATCCTCTCGTAATTGTCTTGATCGTGAGAATTCTTTTCACCTATCCGGAGCAATTCAAGATTCTGCTAAGTTTGATTATCCGGAGGCCATCATTTCGGTATTATTCATTCTCAGCTTTCAGCTATCATTCTCCAATTTTACCGGTGTTTCACTCAAGTGATCTTTAATCGGCTCATGATCTCTTCGTTCTCTTTTATGTAAATTCCCCTCAAGTATCTTCATTAGTTCTCTAATTCTTCCCGGTGATTCTTTATTTTTCTTCTTCGTTCATTTTCAATTCTTATGGTGGTTCGTTCAAGATTCTTCTTACCTTGTTATCATATCAATTCATTTGTTGTTTTCAATCCTACCGGTGGATTCGTCGAAGACGTTCTCAAGTTTATGTTATATCTCTCTTAATCCTTGATACGAGAATAAGTAGTGTGCCAAATCCGTTGATTGTCATCAATTTAATTGGTGAAGGTTAAGCATCATGTAATTCTTATTCTTGTTTCATCCAAGTGCTTAATTTCCTATTCCGGAGGCTCATCAAAGTCCTGATTTCAATTGTTTCATCTTCTCTTTTTCCCGGAGCTCCATCAATTTTCAATTACATCTCCATGGAGATTCATTTAAATCATTGCAAGGCTTCAATCTTATTACTTTTCATCATTCAATTATTTTGGATCATTCTTTTATTATCGGAGTTCTTCATGAAGGTTCTACTTGGTGGATTCATCAAGGATTTAATTCATTCTCGAAGTTTTCATCGAGATTCATTTCTAGGGAGCTCAAGCTTTCTTCATCTTGCTATCCGGAGTGCATTTCTTTCTACCGTATCATTGGAGGTGGTTTTACAAAATTCTTGATAATTTGAGTTCATGATTCACATGTTATTAAGAATGAGGTATTTTATATCCATCAATCTCTTCTTTGGAGTTATCTTGGGTTATGTTTCACCAAAGCCTTCCCTAAGGATTGTTGCTATCTATGGTGTTTACAAAGGACTCAAGTTCTTCATTTATCCTCCCGGTGAAATAAGTTTCTCGTCTCCTCGTTCATATCAATCCAATTGTTTTCCCGTGAGTGGCAGGCTATCACCTCATAATTTGATATGTATTCCATAAGACCATATCAAGCTTATTCTTTTCGTTCTTGGTTTTCCAACAACTCCGTTCTAACATTTGTTGTAACCGTGCTCTCTCAAGATCTTGTTTCCCTTCGCTCCGGAGGCATTCTGATGTTCCTCTCCGCAACCCATGTTCTTGCTTTGTCAGGATCGTGTTCTTTCCATGCCTATACATTTAACCGGAGTGCTGTCCTAATTTGTAATTCCTTGTTTCCTCTTTCCTACCGGAGTGCTTTCAATTTCATTTGTCTTCGTTGTATTCTTTTCTCGATATGGCTTAACCTTTTCAAGGCTCTTTGGTTTCACTCGTTTGTCAAAGGAGCAACTTAGTTTTACCTCTTCTCTTTCTCTTCCGTTTTCCCTCAGGTGCCATTCTAGATCTCGGGACGAGATCCTCTCGTAGTGATGGAGTGTTGTAACGCCCCGAGACCGAAGTGCCAAGTGTCATCCAGTTATTCACTGTTGTTGCCTTGTCATTGCTTGCGTGTCATGCATTGCATATCATGTCATCATGTGCATTTCATTTGCATACATGTTCGTCTCATGCATCCAAGCATTTTTTCCCATTGTCCGTTTTGCAATACGGCGCTCCTATCTCCTCCGGTGGTCATTTCTACCTTCTTTTCATGTGTGGGGGTTAAACATTTCCGGATTGGACCGAGACTTTCCAAGCAGCCTTGGTTTACTACCGGTAGACCTCCAGTCAAGTTTCGTACCATTTGGACTTCGTTTGATGCTCCAACGGTTAACCGAGGGACCGAGAAGGCCTCGTGTGTGTTGCAGCCCAACACCCCTCCAAAGTGGGCCAAAACCCACCTAAACCTCCTCCATACTCTCGGTCGTTCGGTCACGATCGCGTGGCCGAAAACCGGACCTCATTTGGACTCTCCTAGCTCCCTCTACCTATAAATATGTGCTCCCCTCCCGAAATTCGCGGATGAACCCTAAAAATTCCTCCCCTCGCGCTGCCGGACGCGTCCTCACCGCGCCGGACATGTCCGCCGCACCGCAGCCACCTCACTCCGGCCAATAGCACGCTACCACGTCACCCTCTCCGGCCTCCGCAGCCAACCAAAACGCGCCACGTCGCCTCCCGCCGGACCTCCTCTCTCCTCCGCCGCCGCGGGCACGCGCGGCCCAGATCCGACCCGTTGGGCCCGAACCTCCGCCGCCCCGCGCCGCCGCACCCGACAGGCGTCGCCGCCCGCCTCTTTCGCTGCCTTCGCTGCCTTCGACAGGCTTCCCTCGCCGTTCGCGCCGCTCGAGCCGGCCCCGCTCTCCCCGCCGCCTCGCCGGTCGCCGGCCCCGCCGCCTCGTCGCCGGTGTAGCGCCGCCCGATTCCACTGGCGCGCCGCTCGCCGTGCCTCTCCACCAGAGCCCGTGCTGCTCACCGGAGCCGTCGCCGTTACCGGCCATCGCCGGAGTCCGCTCCAGATCCGGTCCGGGAAGCTGGGTGGATGAGATCCACCAGCTCCCCGAACCAAACTCTCCGGCCCCGTGCCTGTATCTTGTCATCCCGCACCGCTTCGTCCCGTTGACTTTTCGCGGAGGTAAAATTTCACTAAGTCCCCGAGTTTTCCATGTTTCATATGCCCATGTTCATCACGTCGTAACTTTGCATCCGTAGCTCCGTTTTATGCGTGTAGCATATCAAAATGTTCGCCTCAGAGAGTACATCATTTCATCTCATTACGTCATTTTCATTTGAGTTCATCTTGATGCCAGAAATGCTGTTGGAAGAATGCTATTTGAGTTAATTGTCAGATTTGCTGCTCCAATTAGATATTTGTCATTTTTGCCATGATTAATGTGTGCATGATATGCCCCTGACCTCATCATGAGTTTTGTTATAAGCTTTGCCATCTTTCCAGAGGTGCAACCCATGTATTTTTGTGATGTGTGTGGTGACTAGCACAAGCTTGCAAAGTGGTGCATTCGTTCATGCTGATTTCAAGGACTTAGCAATTCCACTAAGTCCTTGATCTGTTTATGTCAATATGCCATATGTTCATGTTGTTTCCTAGTGATCCGTGCCTCTTTTGAGGATGATCAGTAAGGATGTTTTGTTAATCTTGTAGTGCTCTATCCATCCATGTCTTTGTTTGCAATTATGGAGCAACCTAGCTTGAGTTAATCGAGCTCTACTTTTGTCATTTCGTGAATCTGGGCAGATTGTCTACTTGTTAGTGATTTTGTCGGGGATGTTGTAATTGATCCGTGTATGCTATGCTATTGTTCTTTCCATGTCTAGCTTGTATAATGTGTATTCTTGATGGGTGTATGCTTAGATTGTCATGCCTTGCTCTGTAGTGAGTGCATCGAGCTCGTAAACATGCATACTTGATATCTGTTTCAGCATGCTCCAGTTTTCACTAAGTCTGAAATCTATTTACCAAATGCATTTTTGCCATGCTTGTTTGAACCTGTTAATGGATGAATTGGCCGTAGCTCAGTGTTCATCTTTTGTGAAGAATCATGAATGGATCCCTTCCATGTATTGTGTTTCCATGTTTGGGTGCTGTAGCATGTTCATCTTGTTGCATTTAGATGGCTACTTGCTGTATATCACAGACCGGTGCCATATTTGAATTGCTTGCCTTTTCCAAACCGTAACTCCGATTCTGGCGTTCTTTATATCGTTTTCAAGCGATTTCATCTCACCTTTCCAGTGGCACACTTGGATTTCCATGTTGAGGCCACCTTCATGCATGCCTTGTAAAATTATGCATATGCATCGCATACCGCATCCCGCATTTCATATCATGTTCATGTGTTGTTTGTTTACTATGTTGTGTGTTTCTTTCCGGTGTTGCTTCTTCGGGTTGGTTTTGATAATGTCGCGTTGTGAGGATCCGTTCGACTACGTCCGTTTGTCTTCTTCTTGGACTCATTCTTCTTCCTTGCGGGATCTCAGGCAAGATGACCATACCCTCGAAATCACTTCTATCTTTGCTTGCTAGTTGCTCGCTCTTTTGCTATGCCTATGCTGCGATACCTACCACTTGATTATAATGCCTCCTATATTGTTGAACCAAGCCTCTAACCCACCTTGTCCTAGCAAACCGTTGTTTGGCTATGTTACCGCTTTGCTCAGCCCCTTCTTATAGCGTTGCTAGTTGCAGGTGAAGATTGAAGTATGTTCCTTGTTGGAACATGGACTTGTTGTTCCTTGTTGGAACATGTTTACTTGTTGGGATATCACTATATATATTATTTAATTAATGCATTTATATACTTGGTAAAGGGTGGAAGGCTCGGCCTTATGCCTGGTGTTTTGTTCCATTCTTGCCGCCCTAGTTTTCCGTCATATCGGTGTTATGTTCCCGGATTTTGCGTCCCTTACGCGGTTGGGTAATAATGGGAACCCCTTGACAGTTCGCGTTGAATAAAACTCTTCCAGCAATGCCCAACATTGGTCTTACCATTCGCCACCTAGCCTTTTCTTTTCCCTTGGGGGTCGCGCGCCCAAGGGTCATCTTTATTTTAACCCCCCCGAGGCCAGTGCTCCTCTGAGTGTTGGTCCAACCGAGCGATGTCCGGGGCTACCAGGGGCAACTCTGGGCTGGCCTACTCGACGTCTTGCTCATCCGGTGTGCCCTGAGAACGAGATATGTGCAGCTCCTATCGGAATTTGTCGGCACATCTGGGTGGTGTTGCTGGATTTGTTTTAACTCGTCGAAGTGTCTTGAAGAACTGGGATACTGAGTCTGATCGGAATGTCTCAGAAGGAGGTCTATTCCTTCGTTGACCGTGAGAGATTTTCATGGGCTAAGTTGGGACACCCCTGCAGGGATTGAACTTTCGAAAGCCGTGCCCGCAGTTATGGGCAGATGGGAATTTGTTAATGTCCGGTTGTAGAAAACCTGAAGTTGACTTTAATTAAAATGCATCAACCGCGTGTGTAACCGTGATGGTCTCTTTCCGGCGGAGTCCGGGAAGTGAACACGGTGTTGGAGTTATGTTTGACGTAGGTTGTTCTAGGATCACTTCTTGATCATAGTTTATCGATCGTGCTTTGCCTTCTCTTCTCGCTCTCTTTTGCATATGTTAGCCACCATACATGCTAGTCGCTTGCTGCAGCTCCACCTCATACCTTTACCCTTCCCATAAGCTTAAATAGTCTTGATCGCGAGGGTGCGAGATTGCTGAGTCCCCGTGGCTCACAGATACTTCCAAAACCAGCTTGCAGGTGCCGATGAGTCCATGCAGATGACGCAACCAAGCTCAGGAGGAGCTCGATGAAGATCTTGTCCTTTGTGTTGTTTCGTTCTAGTTGGTCAGTAGTGGAGCCCAGTTGGGGTCGATCGGGGACCTTTGTCGCATTTGGGGTTCTTCTATTATTTGGTTCCGTAGTCGGACCTTGATTGTATTTGGATGATGTAATGCTTTATTCATGTATTGTGTGAAGTGGCGATTATAAGCCAACTATGTATCTTTTTCCCTTATGTATTACATGGGTTTTGTGAAGATTACCTCACTTGCGACATTCCTTTCAATGCAGTTATGCCTCTAAGTCGTGCTTCGACACGTGGGAGATATAGCCGCATCGAGGGCGTTACACCATACTTCTCACGCCATTCATTACTAAGAAACAGATTATACAACCTGCGAGCCTTGTCCAGGTGAGGGAATTTATAAGGGTGAAGCTGCTGCAAAGGGGAGCAAAACTTTATAGGAGCTCTGGGCGCACGCTTCGTGCTTACCACATTGACAGAATCCAAAGCGGGATCTTTCCTAGCACCACCAGCTCTACGAGCCACTATTCTAGCAAGGGGAGATAAACCTTTGGCAGCAGCGCTCCTCGTGACTCTTCCAACGCCAGCAATCTTGTCAAACACATCATCATCACTGTCTATCAATTCCACAATGGGATTCTTGGGTGTAGTAGGGCTATCTGCACAAGCAGCCGTAAAACCTCTCAGAGCTCCCAACCGCCCCTTCATAATACCAGATCTTGTCTTTTCAGGAGAACGCCCCTGGCTAAGATCAATAGCTACGCGCTCGAGCTCCAAGAACTGGCTACCAAAGCACCTGTAGTCAGGCTCACCAAGATCCAGCCACTCACTTGAAAAAAAAAGAAGACCGCACAAAGCGTAAGTTCAAATACATATTTCATGAAAGTACTAATAGAGAAGTACAAGCTGCAAAAAAATTACAAAAGTCCATGCACACGTACAGGGTTCGATGCCAAACAAACCCCGGAAGTCAACATCAAACACATCGCTAGTTGCGCAGGTATACAGCAAAGTCTTCCTAATGTCCAAAATGTCTTCATGGCTGTAATCGGCCATTTCAATTACACCATCCTCCCGACAATAATAGGTCTTGCAGTTTTGTAGCATAAAGAATCCACAATCATGCCTGTAAACAAAGGAAAAATCAAAAAAATGGTACAACACAAAATCCAAAAAATACAGGAACAACATCCTCCAGCAACAAAAACAACCAGCAAAAATCATTAAAAACGGATACTCACGTGTTTTCCTGCTGAGGCACCCGCACAAACTCGCAAGAGAAACCATCAATATGCGCCGGTGAGAATGGTTTGGCCCTGTCTACACTGGACTCCCTCCAAAACTTCTTTATATTATCTGTCATATTCCTTAAGAATCTAACTGCATCACCCCAGGTTTCATCACGGAGTGAATCAAGACACTCGAAACGACGGAACTTCAAATTTAGAACAACCAAGCACCAATGCCCAAATACTTCACTAGGCTTCATGGTAGCCACAAATGACGGCAGATCAAATGTAGGGAAAAGAAGCTGGAAAAAAAATCGCAGAGGAAAAATGAATTTACCGAACAATAAAATAAAAGAGGGAAATTGAAATTCATAAGTACAAACAAAAAATCAAATAATCATAAAGAAATTATATCCACCGCCCAAAATTGAGGAACAATCATATTAGTTCAATTCCCTTGCAACAATAAGTACAACTTTAATAAAAGAAGCACAGATCAAGTTCATTCCCCACACCTCCCAAAACTGCAAAGAAAACATGACAGTTCTAGTTAATGAGTACAAAAAGTCCAAGTTCACCTACTTGGTCAAAACCATCAGCACCTGATCTTGTGAACCAATTTAGCACATTGGAATCAATATTTCCATCACGGATCTTGGTCTGTTGTACAAAAAGAACAACAATAGTTAGAAAATTGGCAAAACAAGTTATCATCCTATTTACAAAAAAAGCAAAATACTGACCGTCACCCATCTGGGAACTATCAACTTGTCAGTGTCTCGGTACTTCTGACGTAGAGAATATAAAACAACATCAGCACTGTCTGAGTTGAGCATGCCAGTGGGGACAAACGCTTTAGCAATAGAACCAACACTGGCATCACATTCTTTATTTTGGAACATCGGCTTGTGACTAGAAAAACACAAAAGATTACATGAATTAAAACTACTGCAACAACAACAACAATCAAACTAGAGAAAGAAAAAGAGACAAAAAATGGTACGGGCAAAATCCCAAACTAACCATTTCGTACGGTTCGTGCGCAACCTCGTAACAGCGAAGAAAAACGTATCAACCTTAACAACATTACCACTTTCTGCTTGCAGAAAATGATGAAAAATAATTAGTTCAACAACTACAAGAGAACATGTCCAAAATGCCAAAATTGAGAAGTACACCCCATTTACAAGTCCTTACCTGGACTATCAGGGTTTGACGACGATGGTAGTTCCTGTGATGAGACCATTATGCCTCCAGTTTCAGGGTTTGACGATGGGACATCTTGAGAGGACACCAATATTGATGCGCTTTTAGGGTCTGTAGAAAGAAAATCCTGGGACGACAAGAGCGCCTCCTGCGTCAAGGGGTCAGAAGAAATTGACAGAAGTAAATCATCATCCTCGGATGGCACCTCCTCCATGCTAGAAGCATATTGCAATGCATCACCATAATCAAGACCTCCAGGCGGGAAATTCTCCGGCGGCAAATCTTCACAACCAGAAACATTTTCATTCCCAGCAATACCGACACCAGGCGATTTGGCATCAAGTATGCTGGCAGCACCAGCATCCTCATCAGCAACTTTGGTACCAACATTGCACCCACTACTCAATGGAACATCATGAGCATCATCTCCACCACTAAGGACAACCTCACGCTCAACAATAGTAATCTGATGAAAATAAAAATTCAGAAAAATGTAAATAATATGAACAAAACTAACAATAAAAAATAAGCTACCAATAGGTGCGCAGAAAAATAAACCTTGGAAGCATTCACAGCAACATCATCGAACTTGCTGCTGCTAACATTCAAAGCAACATCACCAACAGGCAAACAAGGCTCATCGCCAACAATAGGACCCTGATTCAAATGTAATGAGACAAAAAAACAATGCTATTATGAGCAACAATAAACGGCGTCGGATAGAAAAATGAACAAGCAAGACACATCGGTGCGCATGAAATTTTAAGAAAATATTAATAAACACAATGAAAATAAAAATAACCTTGCACTTATCAGTGGATAGATCATTAACTCCACCGTCAACAGCAGCCTCAACATTATGACTGGTCTCCTACATGAAAAGAAAAATTAATAAACAGATGTAGATCAGGAAGTTCAACTACAATACTGACAACAGAACAACATAGTAAAAACATACAAACAATGAGGACTGACTCACATCAACAACAGGGTGTTGCGAGCCAACATCGTTCGTACGCTGATCAGAAACATTAGCCTCAGTACCATCATCAGCCCTGCTGTCGGTGCCAGCAGCCTCATCGTGATCAATCTGCATGAAAGAAAATTATTAATAAATAGATGAACATGAGGAAGTTCAACTACAACACTGACATCAGGACAACAACATAAAAATTGCAAAACACCAAGGACTGACTCACATCAAGATCAGGACGCTCAAAGCCAACATCATTCATTTCGTGGTCAAAAACATTAGCCTCAGTACCATCACCAGCCCTGCTGTCGGTGGCAGCAGCCTCATCCTGCTCAAACTTCTTGATAACAACATTTGCACTTTCTTCATATGGCTTGCAACGAGAGTTTTGCATAGTTCTCAAACGCTTCATGTTGTTCAGCAGGCGAACCGAGCTCTGAACTAGATTAGCGGCACCGTCACGCATATCACCAATTAAAATTCTCTCCATCTCAATGTAGTTAACAGATTCCTCAACCTTAAATTGATGACCTTCAGGAAGGATACCATTGATACAACTCAAATGCTCAACTGTCGTTGGGACCTTTTGCAGCTCAGAACACACATTACTTAAGATATGCTCAGCGCGCTCCAATGCTGAAACAGCAACATCAATACCAAAACCCTGCCTCTGTGAAGCACTAGCATTACTAGGGCCAGGGGGGCATAACCAGCACCCTCAACACCACGGCCATCCCTCAACTCATCGGGCAGAGATGAAAACTTCGGAACCTAAGACGACGGCATCTCTAGGACTGGCCGTTTATACACTCGGAAAAAACAACCTCCTCTTGAGTTTTCCACTACAAACAACAGGGAAAAATAGTTTATCAATCAACGCAACACATAGGGAAAAATAAATCATGATATTAACAAATTTAAAATCAACACCACTAATAAAACTTTAACTGTCATTGCCAATTTGTTAGTATTTACCAACAGGCCAGTTGAACAAAGTTATTCAGTTCAACCAAACACGAAACAATAGTACTAAAAATCCATACCTAAACCATACAAAATATAAACAGATAACTCTACAGTACACATGTCCACTACAGAAAAAAATAGCTATACCTAAAAATAAAAAAAAGGTATGCAAGAGACAAAACAAACAAAACTCACCGGAAGCTTCCCAAACACCCAAGTCTTTGGATCTGCATTGCCTTTTCTTATCAAATCTGCATCAACCAGATCAGAAAGCTTGGCAGGATCCATGTAACATATGCGGGGGACTCGCATGTCAGGCTCCGCAGTTTTGCCACGGATAAGGCAGTCAAGGTACATTAGTACATGCCCTATGGCACAGCCTGTGATTGCCTTCCCCATGGTATGACCACTTTGGTACTTGGCAACAGCCCTTCTAAGCTCATCAACCATCAGCTGGCAATAATCCATATTAGCCATGTCCTCAAAGACGAGACCATCAAACATTGCTGCCTCTCTGGAAACACGCGGGGCAGATCCAGGCAACACAACCTTCATAAACACAATAATGAAGAATACTTTCAGAGCAAGGTCATCTTTGCTAGGATCCTTGACGAGCACCTTGAGCTTATTCCTCAAATCCTTTGTCTTGATATCTTTGTCCCTGCTAATGTCAAGCTCCGATCTTAACTTCATCAGAGCGTCATCATATCCGTCCTCTGAT
The DNA here is from genome assembly GCF_018294505.1 of Triticum aestivum. Taxonomy (NCBI): domain Eukaryota; kingdom Viridiplantae; phylum Streptophyta; class Magnoliopsida; order Poales; family Poaceae; genus Triticum; species Triticum aestivum. The sequence continues at coordinate 117,715,466 of NC_057800.1, forward strand.
GGCCTTGGCACAGAACGACCACCACGAGGGAAACCAAATAATTGTTGTATACCATCGCTAGTGATGCGAAGCTTCTTATTAGCCTCACCCATGTCAAGAGTCATTGTATCACAATCTATCCTCAAGTACAAAACTCCCATCAGAGGGCGGGAAATGTTAGACTTCACCCTCCACCTGAAGATAGAACCAAAACTAGATGCATGAACCGTAGCCACATGCCGACTCTCGAGCAATTTAGCACAATCTTCAACCTCTCTCAACGAACATCGCACAGTTAAGTTCAATTTCCGTCGGTCACCTTCATCCAAGGGAACTTTTCCGGCATTGCCTCCCACCGGCTTGACCGGACTCATGACGCTAACAGGCTGTAAATGAAAACAAAAAAGCCACACCTTAAAAAATGAATATAGAAAACAACAAAAGCATATGAATGCAAGTAAAAAGAAAAAGAAAAGATTGCACAAGTTCAACTATTAAAACAACATCAGTCCACCCCTCAATTGATGCAAACAATGATCAGCCTAACCTGGCCGCAATACAAGCCGAAACACAATTAAATCATTGCAAGTACAACTAGTAAGTCACATGCAGTACAAAACACAAACCACTGCAAACAATGAATATAAAAAACAAAACAAATGTAAGTAAAAAAAGATTGCACAAGTTCAACTATTAAAACAACATCAGTACCACCCACAATTAATCAATACAATGGCAAGCCTCACCTGGCTAGCATACCACCCCAAACACAAATTAAATCATTACAATTACAATTAGTAAGTCACATGCACAACAAAACACATACCACTACAAACAATGAATATAGGAAACAAAACAAGCATATGAAGGCAAGTAAAACAAAGAAAAGTTTGCACAAGTTCAACTATTAAAACAACATAAGTACCACAATCAAAATAGATGCAAAACAATGACCAGCCTCACCTGGCCAGCATACCAGCCCAAACACAATTAAATCATTGCAAGTACAACTAGCAAGACATATGCAGTACAAAACACATACCACTGCAAATTCATCTTCTGAATCAACTTCAATATCATCTTCTTCAGATGCAGAATCTTCAGCTTCAACACGAGCATGCTTCTTCACGCCTTTGTTCACTTTTGCAGGATGAACTTTACGCTTCTTATTTTCTTTCAACAAAGACCACTCTTGAAGAGGAGACGAAGAAGGCTTCTTATTTGTCAAACCTCGTGGACTCCGACGAACAGAGGAGCCACCAAGTTTGCTTGGACCAATTTTCATAGCAAAACTATCCGCATCAGCTTTGCTATTACCAGGTTGGGAAACAGCTTTCACACGTGGACTACGCCTCTGTGTGCCATCAGGATTTCGATCTGACATCTTCCTCTTCAAAACAACTTTCTTCTCCTTAACTCCATCATGATCAAACACTTGCGTCAAACGAGTTTGCATCAAGTTTGTCTTCACAGGCATGTCACTTCCATGAGATCCGACATGAAGAGTTGAAAAACCCGCGTCACCACCTTCGTCGCCTACACATTTAGGAGCTTGAGCAACATCAACATCACTTTCTAGCACACAGGCAGCCTTTTGATGTTGTTCCAATTCCTTTCTCTTCTGGAATTCATACTTCTTCTTTCTTATCCTTTCATCCTCGAGCTGTAACTGCATAGGAACATCCTCAGCTTGGGTAAAAGGTCAGTGCCATCAACACTTTGAGACTGAGTAACAGACAACTGCAAGCTGCCATCACCATCATCAATGTTAAGTGAATACATTCCATCATTAATATCTTTAACAACATCAGCAATGTCCTCTGGAACACCATGGCTGTCATTAACTGCATAAACCAATAACATAACGACGCACATAAAAACTTAAAACACAATTAACATTGCAGACACAAAAGACAAATAAAGCGCATTGCATCAGACACAAAACAAAATGGAAGAACTGATGTAACTAAGCATATATATGTATTAAAGGCTGATACAAATAGAGTAAATATAAGGGAAACACCAGCAACATTCGCAAGTTCTTCTAGAGGATTTGGTGTCTCAAAAATAACATTCACAAGATCTTGAAAAGCGTTCTGACTTGTCAGAGTCAGGAGGCACCGGCACTCCAACATCTGCAACAACATCATAATTAGCAAAAAAAGTACAAGAACAATCAATCAGTTCAACTATGTGAACACTACAAGTTCACCGAATAAAACAAATATGAACCCACCACTTGCAGAACAAACTTCAGAAAACACAACTCTTTCAACACCATACTAGTTCTTCATTGACTACTACAACCTATTCAAATGCCAGGACAACAGTTCAAAATACACATGGTGATAAGTACTACATCATGTCTGCACGTTGCATCAACTGCCAAAACCATACACGCCATACAATCCAGGACAAAATTAACACATATCAAAATACATACAACTTATAAAGTCGATAAGACAACAACTGTACAACATAAAAACCAGATCTATTAAAACATCATCCAAAATACAGGGAAAATCACCTGCATTCAATTTGTCCGGACTGGATAATGTACCCATTGAGATCTACAGTCCTAAAATCGGCCGAACCAGATCTGCAAGACACATGAACAAAAATTAGGGATTTGAACTATTTCAGAAACGAAGCATGCCATACAAAACAAAAACTCTTACCAGCAAACAAAAAATCCACCACGCAATCCAGTATCACTGCCGCCAAACGCTCGTTCAACAGCAAAGGAACCCTAGCGAGTGCTGCCTGGGACAGCAAAGAGAGCAAGAGATTAGAAATAGAGAGAAAGTCTGAACATAAGAGGACGCAAGCAAAGTCAATGGCAGAGCAAAAAGAACAAAAAAGAGCACCTGGACCTCCACCCCTCGGGTTAAGCCCTCCGGCCGACGCTCCCGCGGCTAAACAGGAGTAACAACTCCCGCTCCGAGAAGAGAAGAAGAGGGGAACAAAGACGGAATCGATTTGGGGACAGGAGAGGAGCAGAACGGGGAAGATAGGAGGTTAAAAGGTGAGTGGGGGGGGGGTTAAAAGATGACTAGGAGAAAACTGACGCCTAAAGCCCACAACCGTGGCGAAGCCCACTATCTCTAGCCAGTTACAAAAGATAATACCAAAAATCAAATACAAATAAAAAATTTAATATAGATGGTGAAAACAAACGGCTAAAGTACAAATAATAACTCACAACAGTACAAAAAAAATTATCAAAAAAGTACAAATGAAAAAACAATTCATAACGGTGATGTTTTTCCCCTAAAAAATAAAGATAAGATAATGGGGCAAGTCATGTTACGGACTCGCCTCTGCATGCGACGCCGCGGCACGCCGCGTCGTCACCTGCTACGGCTCGTTCCTGGCTCGGCCTCGCCGGGACGACCCCCCTCCCCCTCGGCTCGGCCTCGCGCTAACGCGGCAGTGCGCTCGTTTGACGGGCGCAGTGCGGTTATTCTGTTTCCCCCCACCCCACCCCACGCACCCACACCCCTAAGATAGATAATGGTGCAAAGTCCATACAAGGAAGATGTGTCAGTACAACTATGCCCCTCGGTACGGTTCGGTGCG